>NC_134561.1:22930993-23234023 GCF_025594145.1 Primulina tabacum | reverse complement strand
GCATGTGGCAAGGTGGCGCGCCTAGTGTTGCTTTATGCGCGCGGTTGCGCATTTTTCTTGCGCGGGTGCGTGTAAGTTGCTGTATTCATGGTCTTTTATCACTTGAATGACATTCCAAATACTTCCATTATTGTGTCCATGTTCCCCAAGCTCCTCTAATTTAGACACCCCATTTGTTGAACTTCCTTGGTAGCTCACCATGAATCCTTGAAGTGCTTCTTTAAACTTCTTGCTACGTCCCCTTGTTATAGGTCCTTCGGGCAACTCCAACGACTCCCATGACTTCTTTGGTGCTTGACCAACCACGTTTGCATCATCCTCCCCTTCTTGAAAAGGATTTGTCCTCAAATCTTGATCATCTCCTACATCAAACAACGAAAGATCACTAACATTAAAAGTGGAACTGACATTGTACTCACCTGGTAAATCTAGTTTGTAAGGATTGTCGTTAATCTTTTCAAGCACTTGAAATGGTCCATCACCCCTAGGTAGGAGCTTCGAACGTCGCTTCTCTGGAAATCTTTCCTTCCTTAAGTGCAACCACACCCAATCTCCCTTTTCAAAAACCATCTTCTTCCTCCCCTTGTTGGCTTGCTTCGTGTATTGTAAATTCTTCTTCTCGATGTTAGCCTTGACCTTCTCATACAAACTCCTAACAAATTCAGCTTTCTTCTTGTCATCCATGTTCAACCTTTCACTCACAGGCAAAGACATCAAATCCAAAGGAGTTAAAGGGTTAAAACCATAAACAATCTCAAATGGTGAATAATTCGTAGTAGAATGCATGCTACGATTATAAGTAAACTCAACAAATGATAAGCATTCTCAAATTTCCAAGTTCTTTTTAAGTATAACACGTAAAAGTGTTCCTAGAGTCCTATTAACAACTTCAGTTTTTCCATCTGTTTGAGGATGACATGTAGTAGAAAACAATAGTTTTATGCCAAGTTTAGCCCATAAAGTTTTCCAAAAGTAACTCAAAAATTTAACATCACGATCAGATACAATAGTTCTAGGCATACCATGCAACCTAACGACTTCCTTAAAGAACAAATCCGCAATATTTGATGCATCATCGGTTTTATGACAAGCAAAAAAAGGTGCCATCTTAGAGAATCTATCAACAACAACAAATATTGAATCCCTCCCCTTCTTAGTCCTAGGCAACCCCAAAACAAAGTCCATAGAAATATCAACCCAAGGTTCACTAGGAACAGGAAGTGGTGTATACAATCCATATGGTTGTGTTCTCGACTTAGCTTGTCTACAATTTATGCACCTTTCACAAACACGTTCAACATCACGTTTCATATGTGGCCAATAAAAATGTTCATGCAAAGAACTCAAAGTTTTAGCCACACCAAAGTGCCCCATCAAACCACCTCCATGTGCCTCCCTCACAAGTAATTCACGAATTGATGACTTAGGAATGCACAATCTGTCTTCTCAAAATAAAAACCCATTATGCAAATAAAATTTATCATGTGGACTATGCATGCATTTTTCAAATATCTCCTTAAGATCCTCATCCAACAAATACAACTCTTTCACATGCTCAAACCCCAAAATTTTTTACTCCAAGGTAGAGATTAGTACGTACCTCCGTGATAGTGCGTCGGCCACTACATTTTCCTTATCTTGTTTGTACTTCATTATGTAGGGGAATGTTCCTATGAACGCCACCCACTTGGCATGCCGCTTGTTCAGTTTCTGTTGTCCCCTAAGGTACTTTAGAGACTCATGATCCGTATGGATCACGAACTCCTTAGGCCTCAAGTAGTGTTGCCACATCTCCAAAGTCCTCACAAGCGCGTACAACTCTTTGCCATACGTTGGATAGTTCAGCGCTGCTCCATTGAGTTTCTCACTGAAGTACGCCACTAGTCGTCCTACTTGCATCAAAACCCCACCAATACCTTCACCTGAAGCATCACATTCAATTTCAAAAGTATTAGAAAAATCAGGCAAAACAAGTAAAGGAGTATTAATTAATTTTTGTTTAATAATATTAAAAGACTTCTCTTGCTCCTTGCTCCAATGGAATGGAACATTTTTTTTAATCACCGCTGTCATCGGTGCTGCCAGTGTGCTGAAATCCTTTACAAACCTCCTATAGAAGCTTGCAAGACCATGAAAACTTCGGACTTGACCAATAGTAGCAGGAGTTGGCGAATCTCGAATAGCACTTACCTTATCTTCATCCACTTGTATTCCCTGTGAACTTACCACAAAACCAAGAAAGACAAGCTTGCTTGTACAAAAATAACATTTCTTTAAGTTAGCATACAAATTTTCAGCCCTTAGTGTGATTAGCACAAGTCTCAAGTGGTTAACGTGCTCATCCAAGTTTTTGCTATACACTAGGATATCATCAAAATAAACCACAACAAACTTTCCTATGTGTGCACGCAAAACATGATTCATTAACCTCATAAAGGTACTAGGAGCGTTAGTTAAGCCAAAGGGCATGACCATCCACTCATATAACCCGTATTTGGTTTTAAAAGCAATTTTCCACTCATCACCTACCATCATCCTAATTTGGTGATAACCACTTTTCAAATCAATTTTACTAAAGATACAAGCTCCATGCAATTCATCTAACATATCATCTAGTCTAGGTATGGGATGCCTATACTTAATGGTTATGTTATTGATTGCTCTACAATTTACACACATACACCATGAGCCATCTTTCTTAGGAACTAGTAAAACAGGTACATCACAAGGTGACATGGACTCACGCACAAAACCCCTATCTAACAACTCACTTACCTGCCGCTGAAGTTCCTTAGTCTCCTCCGGATTGCTCCTATAGGCTGGACGATTTGGCAATGCACTTCCCGGCACGAAATCGATTTGGTGCTCGATTCCCCTCAATGGTGGTAAGCCTTGAGGTAACTCTTCCGGAAACACATCTTCAAATTCCTGCAAAAAAAAAACAACAATGCTCGGAAGGAACCCGACTATGTCACTTGTGTTAAGGAGAATCTCCTTGTAAAGAATCAACACAAGTGGTTCATGTGTGTGCATTAAATGTTTCAACTCACCTTTCTGGGCCATATATGTTTTCTTTTTGTTCTCTTTTCTCTCAATTTCTTTTCTCTCTTTTTTGTTGTGTATGGCTATCTCACCTTTTTTATCTCTCTTTCTTTCAGCCATCTCATCTTTTCTTTCAAGGGTCATCTCACTTTTGTTCTCACTTTTTTTTCGGCCTCAATTGGTCCTCCAACATTTGCTTTGGGGACAAAAGAAGTAAAACAATGGGTTCTTTCTTGAGTACAAAAGAATATCTATTCATAAACCCATCATGTGTCACTTGTCTATCATATTGCCATGGTCTCCCTAACAAAATATGACAAGCATTTATTGGCACCACATCACACAACACCTCATCAACATATTTCCCAATCGAAAAAGAAACCAACACTTGTTTTGTCACCTTCACTTCCGCACAATCATTCAACTATTGAAGCCTATATGGTTGAGGATGCTTTAACGTAGGTATACCCAAATTTTCTACCATCTCACTACTAGCCACATTGGTGCAACTTCCTCCATCTATAATAATGTTGCAAACCTTGCCACTGACAAAACATATAGTATGGAACAAGTTTTCCCGCTGATTCGTCTCATCTTCTTTGACTTGGGCACTCATGATACGCCTAGTCACTAATGCCTCACCCACAACTGCTTCATATCCCTCATCAGGATCCTCTAATGCAGGCATCTCATCTTCATCCTCTCCATCATCTCCCTCACTATGAGATTCATACTCCCCATAAGTATTCAATACCATCACCCTTTTATAGGGACATTGGCTTGCAATATGTCCAACTCCTTGACCCCTAAAACATTTGATATCTCTAGAACGATTAATAGGAGTTTCAGGTTTACCTTGCAATCCCTGCTTAGGCGCCTCCTGTTTAATGTCAACTTTGGACTTGGTCACAACCTTGCCTTCTTCTCGTTTAACAACGTTGGAACGCCAAGGTGTTAATGCATTCCCCACTTGAGTAGTGCGACCAACTCCTCTCCTCTTGAGTTGTTGCTCCACTTTTATCACCATCGGCACCATCTCATCTATATCCAAGTAGTGCCTAAGCTCCACTTGGTCTTGAATCTCCCTGTTCAAACCACACAAGAAACGAGCCATAGTAGCCTCACGATCCTCCTCTATGTTTGCTCTAATCATGACAACTTCCAACTCTTTATAGTAGTCCTCAACACTCTTCACACCCTGTCTCAAAGTTTGTAACCTCTTAAACATTTCTCTATAATAGTGATTCGGTACAAACCTCTTCCTCATTACGCTCTTCATCTCAGCCCAAGTTTCTATAGGCCTCTCATTGCATCTTTTCTTAGTGTTCGATAATTGATCCCACCAAATAAGTGCGTAATCAACAAACTCAACCACTGGCAACCTAACCTTTTTGAGTTCAAAATAGTGGTGACAGTCAAAAACAAATTCAACTCGCTTTTCCCATTCTAAATATGCCTCTGGGTCTGACTTACCATGGAACGACGGAATTTTCATTTTAATGCTACCTATGTTACCATCTTCCCTATTCCCATCATCATACCTATCCCGTACGGCTTCTCTTCTTCCTCTACCAAACCCTCTACCTCTTTCGTTCCTACCCCAGTTCTCGTTTTGACTCTCCTCTTCTCCTCCCAAATCATATTCATCCTCTCCTTCTTCGCCTCTATCCAAACCTTTAGGCTTAGATTTATTTTCGCTAGTACTAACCTCAAGCCTATCCAACCTCTCATGTAAAGGATCCAACTCGGCCCTCATCATCCTACTGAAATGCCCAAATAACGCCTCCATTTGAACCTTAGACAACCCCTGGTTCGAACTATCTCCTAACTCCCTCTCCATTTTACTTTCAGATTTTGTACCTGCAAGAAAATGTTAGTAGAAGTAAAAGATGTTCCTCACCCAAATTCTCATGATCACTCCAAAGAAATAACGCTCGCACTCAAATGTTTTCACTCGAATGTGATAGTTTTCTCGAAAGTGTGATCAATTTTTATATTTGTATATCAAACTAACAAGATTCAACTCGTGGACACTCGCAACTGTTTCATTTGGACTGCGCAAAACCAAGAACGCTAGAATAATGCAGATCTTACAACAATACAAAGGATAACACGGATCTGAAAACAAAAACAAAAATATAACACAGATCTGATAACAGAACAAAATTTTTGAAAGATCTGAAAATAGCAACGAAAGGATAACACAGATCTTGAGAAAGAACGAAATTTTAGACAGATCTGAAAATAACAACGAAAGGATAACACCGATCTGAGAACAGAACGAAATTTAAACAGATCTGAAAATAGCAACGATAACTTACTTGAATCAAAAAGAACCAAATGCTCTGATACCAAATGATACGAATCCTCGTACGAATAAGAAGCAAACACGATTAATTAGAATCGCTCCCTCAATTCAATAACGAACAAGGATCGATTGTGTTGTCCCGATCTTTTGAAACAAGCAACGATTTGTGATATTCACCTCTAAGCGATTAAAACTTAGCAACAAATATCAACGATAATAACAATCGAATTTCATACGAACCTTCAAAGAACTTGTTTTGACAATCCGTGCGAAAACAATCGACAAACGCCACAAAGATGCAATCTTTGATAAGTTTAATTTGGTAATGAACAAAGCTTTAAAAGCCTTGAGAATTGAGAGAAAACCTCAAAATATTTCTTATCAATCTGAATTGGTTCGTTTTTGGTCTCATACAATCATTATATAATCAATAAAACATGAAAAAGTAGTGTAAAAAGTCATAAAAAAAGTTGTGAACAAATTCTACAGGGCAGGGCGCGCGGCTGCGCATTGATCTCGCGTGGTGGCGCGCGAGATTTTGTCTAACCCGTGCGGTGGCGTGGGTTATACGCGCGGTGGCGCGCGCATGTGGCACGGTGGCGCGTCTAGTGCTGCTTTATGCGCGCGGCTGTGCGTTTTTCTTGCGCGGGTGCGTGTAAGTTGCTGTATTCATGGTCTTTTATCACTTGAATGACATTCCAGACACTTCCATTATTGTGTCCATGTTCCCCAAGCTCCTCTAATTTAGACACCCCATTTGTTGAACTTCCTTGGTAGCTCACCATGAATCCTTGAAGTGCTTCTTTAAACTTCTTGCTACGTCCCCTCGTTATAGGTCCTTCGGGCAACTCCAACGACTCACATGCCTTCTTTGGTGCTTGACCAACCACGTTTGCATCAGGTGAGGGAAGGAAAATAAATTTATATTGTATTTTAAAGAAAAACGAGTAGTGGACATTTCAGGGCCATAAACATCTATATGGATCAAATCCAATAGATTATGTGCACATTCGTTTTCCGTAGAAAAAAGGATTTTTCATCTTTTCTTTCATACTAGACTCACATGTTTCAAGAGAGTTTATCATTGCCATGTCAAACATGCCATCTTCCACTAGCTTGTTCATATTTCTTTGGGAAATATGCCCTAACCTAGCGTGCCACAAATGTGTATTATTTAGATTATCTTGTACTCTTTTGTTTGTTGTTGAAATTGTTCAGACATTCACTTTTATTTGCGAAAATATTTATGGCCCAGATATTTTCTTATATTTAGTCTTCTTGTAGTGAAACAAACATGTTATAATTTATCGGGCTTCGTTGGCCCTTAACCTATCCTTTGGAGCTTGCTTTTTATTGGTCTTAATTTTTTTTGTAAAGGGCAAAACATTGATTTCCTTTATCTTGTGGGCTATTTTTCATCATTGAAAAGAAGCCTACTAAGAAAACAATATTTTCTTTCTTTATGGTAGTGTTGTAAGTAGTAAGTATATTGACTAGCTCTTCGAGGCTATCTATCATCTATCTTATTCATTTTAAAACTCATCACGAACCCATCAAATGAATAAGATATTGACAACTAGATGATGTCATCATGTAGCTCGTTGAGAATAATCAATTTCATGCCCACCTTATTCTCAATAAGCACAAATATGCACATCATGCTCATGGGCAGAAGCAACATCTTGCATGTGTGTAGTCATGAGCTCGTTGAAATGAATGTGCATCACTGTACAAGTGTCAGTACCATCCAACTCTTGTATGTGCATTCGAATGACAACATCATTCATTATTTCCTCAAACTGTCTTCATAAGTCATATAATTACATATATATTTTAAAGAAATAAATTACAAATAAAATAAGCTTTAATACAACTAAAATAATATTTTCAAAAGTTCAAATTCAAATTTATAAAACAACAAAAATTAAGAATTAAAATATAAGATATAATTAAATTCTAAAAAAATTATCCTAAAAATATAATAAAAGGAAGAATGAACTGTTTCGACTTGTTTTTTACTCGTTCGTCGGTTCAGGACCTATTCAAACAGGTTCTTGAAAGGTTTGAGCTTTAAAACAATTTTAAGACGGTTTAATTTTGAAAACAACCATATGATGACTATCATATTTAGCCCAGACAGTTATTCTGCAACGAATTAGGGGAGAGAGGATGAGATGAGATCTGAAAGAGATTTTTGTTGAAGAAGAATTTCATATTTTAATTAGATTTTTTTAAAAAAAATCAATCTAAAGAGATTTTTGTTGGAGAAGAATTTCATATTTAATTAGAATTTTTTTATAAAAAATCAATCTAAAAGAGATTTTTGTAGGAGAAGAATTTCATATTTTAATGAGATTTTTGTTTAAAAAAATCGAATTAAATATGAAAAGTTGCCGCAATCCTCTTAATTTAAGTGGTGAGTTCAAATATATACTCAAGTACACTAATCTAAATTTAAAATTATCTGTTTTTATTTTATTAGATGTGCAAAAAGGTGAGTTCGTCTTAAGATTGAATGATGAGAGTGTGTTTTTTAAATGTTTTACATTCTATCAAATATCACAATGATGTTTCAAACTGTTCTAGAATTGATGCTATTAATGAGTTTGTTGAGTGTGATATGCATGAATTAATTTGTAGTCACCGCTATTAATACTATAATTTAATTATTATATTATAAAATTACTAAATAAATAAGTCTAGACTCAGAATAAACACAATCGAAAATTAGACAGCGTCGATGTATCGAGAGTATAGGTCTTGTTCATATAAAGAAATTGAAAAGTTCGAAGATCAAAATTTCCACTAATCCATTTTTTGCAGTTGTCTGTTCTGTGACCTCTTTCAGCAAAACAAGCACTTCCACTTCCTCACTTAATTAGTAGTTAAGTTAACTTTCAATACATGAAATTAACTTATAAACTCTTTTATAAGCAATCTAAATGATCTGCATCAAACTACAGTAGTCAAATTCAACTTCTTGATCTCGACCATCTCAACGGGAACACAAAATGCAATACTTGTGTTACCCTAAATGGTTTAAGGATACAACTAGCCATGAGTTCACAACTTCATATATTTTAGAATAACATTTATTCTTATTCGGACTTACCCTAATTTTAGCCTCATTCTTTCCATCAACCCTTTGATCAAGAATGTTAGAACTCAAGTATGATTGCATTCATTGAATCATGGTAAAAGCGTCTAGTAGCATTGCCCCAGGATCCACTAGGTATCAATGATAGTGTCGGCAAGAACCTTAAGCTAGGGTTAGAATACAGTACAGTTTCTTCAACGCATATATCTTGATCGAATCTGCAATTATTGGTATATCAAGAGTTGAAAATAAATTCGATAACGATGTGATGTATCTTCGAGTGATAACAGTGACATGGTATGTGCAATTAGGAAAACAATTTTCCCTAAAGCACATGTCTTGCCCTGGCCAGAGACTCCTTGCACTATTAAAGATATCTTCACCCATATGAAAAACAGTGAATCTCAGATGAAAATGCATTTGCTCTTACGTATTTAAAAACTGAATCAAATCTCGTCGTCTAATGACACTCTATGAAGTCAGTCAACAAGTCAAAGTGCAGTTCTAGTATGCACCGCCTCCATATTGTCCTAGGTCAAATAACTAATTGTGTACAACCATAATCACATACTGTTTCACTCGATAAGTGATAACCACTTGAAAGTCCGATGGAGGGTTATTCAATGTATCATTAAATGGTCACTAATTTGTTGAACGAACATCTACATGTGCTAACCAATGAAATATGACCTTTACATAACATATGCTAGTCTCAAAGCTCAAGCGACATTTATCCTTATTTTTTGTCGCTGATTGGACTAGGGACCTGTTTAGAATATAAAATACACTTCCTAGTGAGTTAAATGATCTTACGTTTCGAGATAGATCTCATGATACTTGTTTGAGTCCATAGATGAATCTCTAAAGTTTGCATATTTTATGCTCAATTCCTACTGATGTGAATCATTCAGGTTGACACATGTAAATCTTTTTCTTAATGTCACGATTAAGGAACACTATCTTCACGTTCATCTGTCATATTTAGTAGTCATACCATGCTGCTATAGCTAGCAATGTTCTAATGGACTTTAACATTATGATTGGAGATTTTTTTTTAAATAGTCAATACATTGTTTTTGAGTATATCATTTTGCTACCAATCTTTCTTTGAAGGTCATTACATTCTCATCCACCACAAGTTTCCTTTTGTAAATCCATTTGCTTCTTATGACAACAATTCCCTTAGGTCAATCTGCTAAGGTCCATACATGGTTCGAATACATGGAGTCTATCTAGGACTGCATGGCTTCAAGCCAATTAGATGAATTGGCATCAGACAATGCTTCTTGGATCACATTCGGGAATGAGCTTATCTTGGCTTCTTCAAGGAGCAGGCTCATCATCTTAGGTGGCTTCAAGACTCTTTTAGATCTCCTATGAGCTTGTATCTCTTCGACTAGTTTTTTGGGTATGGGTTCTACTATTTCATAAGATGGTAGTTCCCGAACCTTTTCAAGTTCTATCATTACGCCCTTGATATCCAATAGAAATTTTTTTTCTCCAAGAAGGTGTCATTTTTTAAAATAAACAACTTTGTTTCATTGAGATCGTAGAAATAAATATGGAATTTTTTGAATATTTCACAAAGTAGCACAAATTGGCTCTCCTATCGAATTTGTCTCACTTCCTGCTTCACATAAGCAGGAAATCCCCTTATTATTAAGAAAAAATATTTGGGTGGCTTTTTCATCCGTATCTCAATATCTCATATGGAGTTTTATCCATTACCTTTGTATGGACTTTGTTCAACAACATTGTTGCATCCTCAAGCCCAAATTCCCTAAAGGATGGTGGCAGTTTAATGAATCTCATCATAGATCGAACCATGTCCACCACTGTTCGAATACTTCGTTCTAACACACCATTCAAATGGAGTGTTGCCGGTGGGTCCACCGTGAGATAATCTCATTCTTTTAAGGTACTTTTAAAATTCAATACTTAGTATTCTCTACCTTGATTAGATCGAAGTGTTTTGATATTCTTTCCTAATTGTTTATCTATTTTAGCTCTAAGTTCTTTGAACATTTCAAAGGCTTTAGACTTGTATTTCTTTAAATACACATACATATACCTCGACAAGTTATTAGTAAAGGTAATGAAGTAGGATTTGTCATATTTTGTGCTAATGCTTAGTGGGCCATAGACATCTATATGGATCAAATCCAATATAATATGTGCACATTCTTTTTCCGTAGAATTATCATTGACATGTCAAACATGCCCTCCTCCACTAGCTTGTGCATCTTTCTTTGGGAAATATGCCCTAACCTAACGTGCCATAAGTGTGTTTTATTTAGACTATCTTGTACTCTTTTGTTTGTTGTTGAAATCGTTCAGACATTCACTTGTATTTGCGAAAATATTTATGGCCCAGATATTTTGTTATATTTAGTCTTTTTGTAGTGAAACAAATATGTTATAACTTATCGGGCTTGTTGACCCTTTAACTATCTTTAGAGCTTTCTTTTTATTGGGCTTAATTTTTTTGTAAGGGGCAAAACGTTACTTTCTTTTATCTTGTGGGCTATAATTCTATTAGGAATTAGGGAGAAAGGATGAGATGTGATCTAAAAGAGATTTTTGATGGAGAAGAATTTCATATTTTAATTAGATTTTTTCTTTTAAAAATCGATTCCCATATTAATTAATAGTTGCCGCAATCCTCTTGATTCAAGTGGTGAGTTCAAATATATACCCACGTACACTCATTTAAATTTAAAACTTTATATTTTTATTTTTTTTTTATGGAAATGAAATTAATTTGGGTTATAAAGATGTTTTATTATTCATCTGATTTTTAATAATGATGCCAAATAAAATTAAATTAACAAAGTGGGCAATTTTGGATAAAAGCTATACATCTATCTTGTTTAATTATTTTTTGCATTTTCTTGTTAAGGCCAAGATAGGATTTTGATCTGGATATGATAAAGAACACCAAAATAACAACTGAGATTTTCTTGAACGAGATAACGATGACTACAAATCTAGAATTCTTTTATGGAAATAATTTTAATTTCACTGTTTGGGCAGACTAATTATATATATGATGGTAATTATCTCCTCGAACTCAAGAAAAAATCACAATTATCATACATATAAAGTAGAAAGAACGTAACAAAATAAACCATATTTCCGTCGTCATTTTCTGGGTTGATTCCATTGATGGTAAGATTGTTGGATTAACTCAAGAAACCATATTATTTCAGGGTTCAATTTGTTGGTGTTGGAGGTTTTTCTTTTATACAAGATTTAATTTGTGTGCATGGGAGTGTCTGTTTTTGAGTTCTCGAATGTTTTTTGCGTGCGTGTTTTGAATTTTGTTCGTACGTCGTCGACAGTACTACTGATCATATTTCTACGTAGTTGTAATCTGTCATTGGATGTTTGATTTCTTGTCTTATTTGTAATCTGTGTTTTGAAATTATAATTTTATCGTGTTTTTACAATAATTTGTACGTCTAATTTTGCAGTTTGCAAGCATGAAGGCGACTCTAAAATACAGAATAACAGCCCAAGGACTTGTGCCAGTGGATGCCTTTAGGTCTCTCGAAGGAGATGGAAACAACAACTTTAAAGATATTGCACAAACTAACAGTAAGAAACGTAGGCCATGTTCATCTCCTGATGGTCGAATCGAGAAAAGGCGGAAGACACTGGATTCGGTCGCTATGGAAAAACGGATAAAAAACAGGTCCAGCAAGGCAATCAGAAGTATTTTGGATCCAAAATCTGGGACTGTAAGTAAAATTAATACTCGTTCGCTTCCTCATATCATGTCGACGAAGGTTTTTATGTATGTGTGCGACGTGCTTGGTTTTATTTGAGCAGGGCAAGGCAGCAAAGTTAACAAAGAATAGGCGTCCCACGCCGGCAAGAGAAGGTTGTCCTCAATCCTCTTCAAGTGGTGAGTTCAAATATCAACCCCACTGATCCATATATGTTGGTTGTCATGATATATATATATATATATATATATAAACTTTATTCTATGTTATTTTAGGCATCTCGTTCGAAAAATCATCGGGACATCCCAATCTTTGTGGTGATTCTAAACTTGTAAGTATGACAGCAAGTGCTTGCAAATTATCGAGAATTACTTTAAATTATTATATATATTGTCCGGAAAATTCACTCGATGTCGTTTTTGTTGATAGTATCATGAAGATGAAACGAGAGACACTCCAAAATGTCGTCGAAAAAGATTATGCATCGATTCTGATCGTGAGCACATTTTCATGAGCATTGTTTATTTTGGTAGTTTCGAATCGGTGGTTTAATTTTCATTGACATGCTTTCGCGCATGATTTCAGGGCATGTTCTCGATGAAGACATCATCAACAAGCATACTGAAATATTGTCACCCGAAAAAGCTTTGCAAGCTGCAATGCTGAAACGCCGATTTGCGAATATCATCTTCAAAGCCACACATCAAACACTGCTGGATAGGGTAAGGCTTTCTTTGCCGGCCTTTGTGCTCTGTGTTGATTGTTTTAGCTAGATTTATGTTGTGTACGTGTTGCTTATGTTGTAGGGTGCGAAAATCGACTCTGTGACGATGAGTCGAGAAAGAGAAAGATTGGGAAGAGAAAAAGCTGAAGGTGGTTGGTTTAATTATATATATTTGGTTAACTTATGAAATATGTTCTTTCATATTGACTTCTAAACATTGCAGATAATGCGAAAATTGAAGCAGAAGTTGAAGGCGCATTGCGGAAGATAAGACAACTTCAGAGAGAAGCTGAAAGAATGAAATTAGAAAAGGTCTTTTTTATTTGTCTTTCTTTCTTTAGATTCTCACAGCGGAGGATGAGACCATTTCTTTCTTATGCAGATGCAAAAAACCGTTGATATCAATGACAATTTGGAGGTAACTAAAGAATTCGATGAAATAGTGAGCCGTGGATGTCAACCAAGGAGATGCTAGAAATAGAAGAAGGAGAAATATAATTCTTTGAAAAAATATTATTAGGAATTTATGTAAATGTCTATTCTTTTAGCAATTTTCTTGTTTTATATAAAAATCAAATGTATTGTTTTGATAAGTTTGCGTAAGAAAAATTATGATTAATAAAACATAAAAGTTATGTTCACGATCAAACTTTCTTTTTTGTAAATTTCCTAATCTATGCAAGAATTTATAGTACATCCCATCGTGTTACGAGAAAAATTTAATCGACTTTGAACATAACTATGCCGTCGTAAGATCATCCAAAAAATATACATCGGAAAGTTAAATAGAGATGAGCTTAAATTGGAAATGAATGTCGTATATGTATGTCACTACTTTCATTCAACAAATCTTTATATCATAATATAAACATATGTGCAATATTCTAACAGAGTGGCTATCTTTGTTAATTGAAATTAGGTAACTTTATTCGATTTACCTCCGAAGACATTTTTTGAACAAGTTGAAGGAATGAGCATTATAAAAATAAAAAATATTCTAATTAATATTATGTATTTGAGCTCATTAATGTGTTGTTTCTTATATTAAAAGTCATCATGTTTGTTATTAATGTATACATGAAGTTAACTGAATTTTAGTCTTAACAATGCGAAATTTGTGTTGACGCAAAACAAATAAGATCGTTTTTCAATACTTTTGAAAGAAAAAGTGAACCCTTTTAATTTAATTTACTCATATATTTAGATTTAAAAGGAGTACAAATACATGGTGCAAATAAATATTTAATTAACTTTTTTTATGATATTAAATGTCATCATGTTTGTTATTAGTGTATACATGAAGTTGACTGAATTTTAGTCTAAACAATGACACTTATGTGGACCACTATTAACATTTCAACAACAATATTGAGGTACATGGAAGGAACTATTCGAATTAACAATGTAGAACCACCATGACTCATTTTAATGTACATCTAATTTAATTATGATATTATGATGTGACCAATGAATGAACATTTTTATCTTTATGCTCTAAGAATTAATTTATTATTTATTTAAACCACAATTTATTATTTATTTTTTATCTTCGAAATAGCATATCACGCATAGGATATTTGGTATAACATTTATCATAAGCATAACTTTTCCTAAACACCAAGATTCCTCTTCTTTCCATAATTTACTCATATTTTTCCCTAATTTTTACTTCAGGGGACGAGACCATATAAAATTTACAATCTCACCGTGTAAAGGTCATGATAAATTATCGTATGTTGGGATTCTCACTCATATTTAGTTAAATCCTCACAATGCCAAAACATAGGGTACTCTCAACACAACACGAAACGAATAACTCATGCTCGAACAACAATTTGAAAACTAAAACAATTAATATACAAATTATTTTAAAACATAAGCCCACTTTAAAAAATAAGTTACCAAATTACATATATAAAAAATTTCACTTACCTTATTATTGCTTGAAGAATTTGAAAACAAAAAAAGAATAACTAAAACGACACTTCAAAGACACAGCAGCACTTCGACAAAGAAATCAGTCGTATGGTGGGATTCTTTTCGACTTATTGATCCCTTGGACTGGGCTTAACTTTCACACTACGTTCACAAGTAAGTAAGCTAAATTATGAACAGTGAATATCGGGTTTGGAAGTCGTTTTGACCATTTTTTGGGTATTTAAAAATTCCGCAAGGCGGCAATTGCAAGTGCTACTTTAATTGAGGTTATTCTTGTTACTGGAGAATAAATGTTAAAGCAGTCAAGCCTTCGTGTTGACGATAACCCTTGATTACCAATCTGACTTTATACTTATCTATTGTTCCATCTGATTTCATTTTCCGTATAAAAATTCATTTGTAACCTAATGGCTTTCTTCCTGAAGGAAGATCTACTAATTTCCATGTATGAATTTGCAAAATAGATTCAATTTCGGAATTAATTATCACTTTCCATTGAGGTCCCTTAGATGAATTTACTACCTCTTTAAATTTTTGAGGTTCACTTTGTAACAAGAAAAAAATAAAATCCGGACCAAATGATTTTTTCACACTATCTCTCTTGCTATGTCTGGGTTCAACCTCATAGTCGATGTGGGGCCCCGGGTACGACATTAATACTAATAATTATAAATATAACAAAACAAACGATTGAGTAAAACACATAATCTGTGATTCACAAACCGACATAAATATCGTCAAAATAATTTAACGGTATCAAAAGTTTGAAATATAAGTTTTAACATGCCAAAATAACTGTCTGCACAATATTTGAGATTTGCGGGCGTGCCAGTTGCGAAGTTGCACCAACTTGTGTGAAAACAATAAATCTAACTTCTAAATGTTCAAGTGACGTGAATTCTAAATTCAACCGTCAGTTATAGTCTCCTAAAACAAATGCAATGCCAAAATAAAGAAAACTATAGTGAATCGATGCAAATAAACCCCTAACATGATTTTGAATAAAATTGTAAGAATTCATCAAAACTTGAAAAATATAAAAACTTGTGCTGAAATCTAACACTAGAAGACGTAAAATGCTAGAAATATACTAGAAAACTTGAAAAACTATTGCTTGAAGATTGTAAATTTAGCAGAGAGCTTTTTGCAGATTTGTCTGTGTGTGTTGAGTTGTGTGTAGTGTCTTGTCTGTGTGTCCGCCGACGTCTTTTTCTTCCCAGTGATGTGTCGTTTCTCCCCACTCCACCATGAGCCCATGATCTTTCCCATTCATGCCACGATTTCTACCTATCCTCCCACGTTCTTCTTTCTCTTCCGCGCTCAGTGACCAGTTTCGAATCGATAAAAATCAATCTGCCACACTTGACGGGCCTATATAATTCAATTGGGCTTCTAATTAAATTGGGTTTGCATAATTAATTATTTTTAGCCCAAACAATTGCCCCCCGCAATCATTGGCCCATGGGACAAAATGCTTGTATATAAAATCATAAAATATTTCATATTTCTCACTGGATCAAGAAAGCCCAAATTAGCATTTTTTGGGCCCTTTGTAATGGACTGTAGAATTCAAAAGGCCCAATCTCTTGAGAGATTTCAAATTAAAGTGAAAACTTATCCCGCTCTTCTTTGTGATAAGCTTTGCATCAGCAGCATGTCATATGCAGCCTCTACCTGAGAAATTGCTTGCTGGTCATCTTTACAAGCGGCAACAAGTTAATTCTTGGCTCAAAGAATATCCTCAAATGAAGCTTCCTCTGAAACACCGAGGAGTTTTAGGGCATTCTCCGCGGACATCTCGAAAGACACTGAATCGTCAGCTCGTGAGCCAGCTTGGATCGGCAAAGCTAGCATGCGCCGGGTCAACCGTGTACCCCACGAATCATGGCGGTCTGGCTTGATCGCCTTGATTATGGGGGATGAGGGAGGCCGGCGAGGAGCTGGGGGTCTGGGTCTGTGTAGAACCCGTAAATCAGACTACGTAGAAGCCATGCATAATTCTAGTATTTAAATTAAAATGATTTTTATTGCATGAGTATTTAAATTCTTTTCTTTAAATTTATTTATTTTACGCAGTAGTTTAATTGTTACCTGTTCAGTTAAATAAGTGAGGCCGGACTGGAGATGGAGTATGGAGATAAGTTAATAAAGACTTATTTAAGAAGTGGTAATTTAGCATGTTAGTAAATATAATTTAAAAAGTTGGCATGCAAGCAAATTATTAAATTTCTTTGGTATTTTATTAAATTATTTTAAAGCATAAAATGCATGTTTATTCTATCAATTTATCTTTAATTATTTTTATGCATTTTATGCATAATTCATGCATGGTAGAATTTAATTCATGAAATTTTAAAAGTTCACGCATTAGGATTTCTAGGTGCATTTCACGTTTGAACGAGGATTGGAGACCGAGGAATTTTCAGGAAAATTATTTTTATTTCACGAATTATTTTTATAAATTAAGTTAAAGCATTTTAAGTGTATTTTTGAAAAATGGGAATTTTTGGATGTTTCTACCCGCAGATTTTATTTTATTTTTTTCAGTACGCAAATTTTATCGAATCGGGGGACTTTTTAATGGTTCGGTTATTATTTTCAAAACCTTTTCAACACGATATATTTTTCAGGAGTGGATTTGGATTTATGGGCCCAATTTTGGACTTATTGGGCATAAATCTTTTTTTTTAACTTTTAATTAATAATTGAGAGCCAATTAACCATTTGTTTATTATTTATTAAGCTCCTAAATCACTAATTAACCTAAACCTAAGAGCACACTAGCCGACACCTCCCTCAGCTGCACTTTTCCTCTCGGTTTTCAGAAAAAAACTCCATCAAGCAAGCCTCGGCGTTCCACTTGTTCTTGCAAGAAAACTTCATACGGGTTCCTCTCATCATCCTTGTTCTCCAATCATCCCTAAGGCACGCTTGTATCTCTTACTTTCTCATCATTCACGTCCTATATACATCGAAAATTCATGTTTATGCATGTTCATCACTCGATCTATTCCGTAACTACGTTTCGGTCAAGTTTTCATGGACTTGTCTATTAGCATGCATGATACTCACGTTTTTTTTCTGAATTTGGTGCAAGGGGCTGTGATTCTTTAGTGTCTAGAGGCCGCTGGTGGTGACA
Source organism: Primulina tabacum (assembly GCF_025594145.1). NCBI lineage: Eukaryota > Viridiplantae > Streptophyta > Magnoliopsida > Lamiales > Gesneriaceae > Primulina > Primulina tabacum. The sequence goes on along the minus strand of NC_134561.1, from coordinate 23,216,047 downwards.
AGTTGCTGTCATGAGGTTGAGTAAATGTGCTGGACGTACACGAGTGAAGAACCGAGAGTTTAGGGGGCTTGGGTGGTTCGAGTGATCGGGAGGGGGTGTAATGGTTTCGATCGGTTCCTACATTTAATCTGTACAGCAGCCTTTTTGCTTGGTTTTAGCTTGGTTTAGAAGGGTCATTAGGGTCTTAATGGTGAGTCTTAAAGGTAGGACAAATGGTTGTAGAGGAGTGGACCGAGATGTTGGAGAGGAGTTGTAGTGGTGTAGGACGTGTGTTTGGTTTTGAAATAATGGGGGACGCCGAGAGTTGTTGTAGTGGGGTAGGTGTTGGCCGATAATTTGAGGACTTATATAAGGTAGCAAATGACCTAGGATGAGTGGTTTATTATGGTGCAAAAGTTGGAGAAGAATCGAGTGTGTTTCGGGTCGATTCGGGTTAAAACCGGGATCCCGGTTCAAGTTTTAAAACAATTCGGTTAAGTTATGAATTAGGGTCGAGTTTACGTCTAGAAATGTTTTTAATAATGTTTTGGAAAATTTTAAGGAGTTTGGTAAGCTTCGGGTAAATTTTAGAGGTCCAGGGTTGAAACGATAATTTTTGGATTTCCAGGGGCAAAATGATCATTTTGCACCCGGGGTGAGATTTTAGTCCTAGCACCGCCCTGAGCACAAATCATGATATTTTTAAATGTTCATGCATCACGTTTACGATTTTTACGCTATTATAATAATTATGGTGCATGCTTAATTTAAAGGAATTAAGTGAGAAAGTGAGGAGCACTCCATCTCCGTCGCGCCGCGTCGTTGTTTCATTTTTTTTCTGTCAAAACAAACCAAGGCATGTTTATATCTTCTTTCACTCTTCAATCAAGCCATATAGGTATTTTTAAATATCGCAAGTACATGATTTTAATGCAAGAAGATCGAAATTGTTCATATTTAATTATGTTGGTTAATTATATTACGTGCAAAATATTCATTTTTGAGATTTATGCGATATTGCTTGTGGTCACTTTACTATCATGATTAAATCCGGTCGATAGTTACCGGTCCAGTCGTCAGTTACCGGTTATGAGAGTATTACTAAGTCCTGTCGCCAGTTACAGGCCCGGTCGCCAGTTACCGGTCAGTTCAGTTGTTTCACCCAGTATACTGTGGCATTAGTCTGATCAGACGTACATTATTAAATCCGGTCGCCAGTTACCGGTCCGGTCGCCAGTTACCGGTCAGTTCAGTTCAGTTCAGGGGCCACTTGCGTAGACCATAATCTCAACAGAAAATTTATGACATGCTATTTTATTACAGGGCTCCAAGGAGCAAACATTTTCACTATGATTTTCAGTTCAGTTATGCACGTATTATAATTGCTCATGACAAGTTATTTTCACATTATGCATCATGACATGATATTTTTATCCCATGCAAATTTTACTATATTATTTACTCGTTATTTACGATATATGCATGCTGAGTCTTTAGGCTCACTAGACTTGATTGTTGTAGGTAATGTTGATGTCGGGATCGAGGGCGGGGACCAGTGAGCCAGCTCGAGTCGGCAGTAGTGGGACCCGAGGACCTCATTTTTTTCAGCATTTACTATTTTATGATCAAACATTTTTCAAGTTGCTGGATTATTTTAAATTATTATTTTTACAAACAAACATTTACTTCCGCTGCCATTTCGAACATAAAACTTTATTTATCAGTTTATTTTATGAACGAGGTATTTTAATTATTTTAAAAAGAAAAATTTTAATTTTTTTCGCAAATTTTCAAGTACGGATTTTTAGGCCTCTACAGCTGGTATCAGAGCAATGATTCTGTAAAGGGTTGCACTACTACTGACCTCGAGAAGCTCATGAAGTCACGCCTTCGGTCTGTAAGTTTTACATTTACGCATTTTATTTAAAGCATGAATTATTTTAAACAGCATGTTTCCATGAATTATTTTACGTTCAGATTTTAATTGTTCATTGTTTATTTAAATTTAAAAATAAATTATGGAATTATGCATAATGTGTACGTTTGGAATTGGACATGTCTAAGAATTCGAATATTGGGCTTTAGGAGAGGTTGAAAATGATTTGACTATATTAATTTTTAGGTCAGTAGTGTTGATGTCCTCCTTATGGGTTATAAGTTAATCTTGAAAATTATGAATGCTTTTGAGACTTGTAGAATTTCTAAGAAATTATTAATGGTTCTTGATTGTTAGTCGAGTAAATTTTTGAGGATTTCATAAAAGCAATAGCGATTCGAAGACTACGACAATCTTTAGGATTATAAATGTACAATTTGAGGATTTTAAGTATCTATGGAAATGTAAGATTAATTATGAGAATTTATTTAGGATGCATTCTCTACGTAGTTGGATTTAAGGATTGAATTGCAGGAATTGATAATTTTAAGGACCTAATTGTAATAAACAATGATTTGAGGACCTAAGTTCAAAAATAAAATTCTAAGGGACTATTTTCGAATTTACCAAATTTTGGGATTAAATTTCGAGTTCGAGAATCTAAAAGTTTAATGAGGTAAAGATGGAAAATTTTATAAGGACAATGATGCAAATTTCGAAGGGTTGTATGGCCAAAATGTAAATTTGGAGAACTGTAAGGGTCAGATTGCAATTTTCAAAATTTTAAGGATTAAATGCGAACTTTTGAGGAATTGGAATTTAAGTATTTATAAGAATGTAAGACGTGTTATGGGAATTAATTTTGGGTTTAATAAACTTAAGGCTATTGAACCTTATGATGCGGGAAATCTATAAAATGAAATTGAGAATACTGAGGACTAATGGGTAATTGTGCAATTTCGAGATCTAGGGAAAAATTGGATGATATTCGAGGAAAGAAAGAATTAATTTTACAATTTTAAGAAATTTGAGAACTTATTTAGTAGTAAGTGAGAATTGAACGGTTTAAATGATAGGAATTTTCGGTTATTTAGGCTCGAAGAAAATATAGAATATTTAGATATTTGGATTATAATGTTACAATGAATGGTAACCAAGGACATTGTAGGATGAATCAATCTTAGACGTGAAAATTTAAGCGTTAATGAAATCATGTTGTGGCAAATTAAGGATTTAAAGTGATTACGATTTAAGGTAAATTTGATCGGCTAGTTAAGTTATAAGGATAAACATGGAGTTAGTAAATTTTTGGGAACATGAGTTTGATGTGTCACAAGTTTTAGTCATGATCTTAACAGTTAAGATTATACCTTGTGAGAATTTAAAATTTTTAGGAAAGTTGGGTATGATGATGTTTAGTTTAATTGGTAGACGCACGTAAGAGGTGAGGTGGACACCTTGTCTTGAGAAATTTTGGAAATCATTAACAAACTTGGGACTAAACGGATATGCGTATTGGAATTATTTTATTCAAAGCTATTTGGATTAGGTAAGTTTGAATTTCAAATTTATGGGATATTTGTTCATACGGAAATTTTGAGTGAAATAAAAACAAAAGGAAATTAGTTGTGTTCAATATAAGTTATCAATTGATGAATATTAAGATTTTTTATCAAGTAAGGAATATAAAAGCTTGATATGGGGATTCTAGAGTTCTATGGTTTATAAGTGAAATTGATTTATTAAAGTTAGTCTAATGTTACCCTGGGCTAACTTATTAAGTTTATATGCTAGAATTAAGTAAGCATTAAGGATACATAAGAATGCGACACTTGTTCCATTGAGGAAGTTCAAAGTCCTAGGCCTCAACTAGATTGTAATTGGAAAGAGGATAGTTTGAGCAGGTAATTGATGCTAGAAGTGTTATTATTAAGGTAGAAGGTCGATGTTGTATAATTGAGTTTTATGGATTAACGTTATTCGATGTTTAAGATTTACAACGATTTCACATCCGAGATGCACTTGTAAATAATAAGGTACGTAAGTTTAGTGCCGTAGATAAAGATTCGATTCAAGGATTTTAGGCTAATACTACTATGAGGTTGAAATAAGGTGTAACCTTTAAGCGTTCTACTGAGAATAGTAGTCGATCAGTAAATTTTGGTACAAAGGTTTGTTAAGTCGAACTGCATAAATGCTAATATAATAAGTCGATGAATATTACGAGTATAGTATAAGAAAAGTAAGGTGCGATAAGTTTGGACATTCATCTCTAGTATGAGAAACTGCGGGATAAGTCAAAATTCGGGGCTATAGTTGAATAGAACTAAGTCACCATAAGTTGTTTTAAGTTGCGATTCACAAACGAGGATTTTGGTAGACAAATTTATTTAGCATTGAGGAGACGTAAGGACAACTTAATATTTATCTAATCAGAGTAGCGCATCGGAAGCGTGGATTATTAGGATTCTAGAATCAAGAGTCTAATTTTTTTTTTATCAAGGATAAGCGAATTTCGAGGACGAAATTTCTTTTAAGGGGGGAAGGGTTGTAGAACCCGTAAATCAGACTACGTAGAAGCCATGCATAATTCTAGTATTTAAATTAAAATGATTTTTATTGCATGAGTATTTAAATTCTTTTCTTTAAATTTATTTATTTTACGCAGTAGTTTAATTGTTACCTGTTCAGTTAAATAAGTGAGGCCGGACTGGAGATGGAGTATGGAGATAAGTTAATAAAGACTTATTTAAGAAGTGGTAATTTAGCATGTTAGTAAATATAATTTAAAAAGTTGGCATGCATGCAAATTATTAAATTTCTTTGGTATTTTATTAAATTATTTTAAAGCATAAAATGCATGTTTATTCCATCAATTTATCTTTAATTATTTTTATGCATTTTATGCATAATTCATGCATGGTAGAATTTAATTCATGAAATTTTAAAACTTCACGCATTAGGATTTCTAGGTGCATTTCACGTTTGAACGAGGATTGGAGACCGAGGAATTTTCAGGAAAATTATTTTTATTTCACGAATTATTTTTATAAATTAAGTTAAAGCATTTTAAGTGTATTTTTGAAAAATGGGAATTTTTGGATGTTTCTACCCGCAGATTTTATTTTATTTTTTTCAGTACGCAAATTTTATCGAATCGGGGGACTTTTTAATGGTTCGGTTATTATTTTCAAAACCTTTTCAACACGATATATTTTGCAGGAGTGGATTTGGATTTATGGGCCCACTTTTGGACTTATTGGGCATAAATCTTTTTTTTACTTTTAATTAATAATTGAGAGCCAATTAACCATTTGTTTATTATTTATTAAGCTCCTAAATCACTAATTAACCTAAACCTAAGAGCACACTAGCCGACACCTCCCTCAGCTGCACTTTTCCTCTCGGTTTTCAGAAAAAAACTCCATCAAGCAAGCCTCGGCGTTCCACTTGTTCTTGCAAGAAAACTTCATACGGGTTCCTCTCATCATCCTTGTTCTCCAATCATCCCTAAGGCACGCTTGTATCTCTTACTTTCTCATCATTCACGTCCTATATACATCGAAAATTCATGTTTATGCATGTTCATCACTCGATCTATTCCGTAACTACGTTTCGGTCAAGTTTTCATGGACTTGTCTATTAGCATGCATGATACTCACGTTTTTTTTCTGAATTTGGTGCAAGGGGCTGTGATTCTTTAGTGTCTAGAGGCCGCTGGTGGTGACAAGTTGCTGTCATGAGGTTTAGTAAATGTGCTGGACGTACACGAGTGAAGAACCGAGAGTTTGGGGCTTGGGTGGTTCGAGTGATCGGGAGGGGGTGTAATGGTTTCGATCGGTTCCTACATTTAATCTGTACAGCAGCCTTTTTGCTTGGTTTTAGCTTGGTTTAGAAGGGTCATTAGCGTCTTAATGGTGAGTCTTAAAGGTAGGACAAATGGTTGTAGAGGAGTGGACCGAGATGTTGGAGAGGAGTTGTAGTGGTGTAGGACATGTGTTTGGTTTTGAAATAATGGGGGACGCCGAGAGTTGTTGTAGTGGGGTAGGTGTTGGCCGATAATTTGAGGATTTATATAAGGTAGCAAATGGCCTAGGATGAGTGGTTTATTATGGTGCAAAAGTTAGAGAAGAATCGAGTGTGTTTCGGGTCGATTCGGGTTAAAACCGGGACCCCGGTTCAAGTTTTAAAACAATTCGGTTAAGATATGAATTAGGCTCGAGTTTACGTCTAGAAATGTTTTTAATAATGTTTTGGAATATTTTAAGGAGTTTGGTAAGCTTCGGGTAAATTTTAGAGGTCCAAGGTTGAAACGATAATTTTTGGATTTCCAGGGGCAAAATGATCATTTTGCACTCGGGGTGAGATTTTAGTCCTAGCAGCGCCCTGAGCACAAATCATGATATTTTTAAATGTTCATGCATCACGTTTACGATTTTTACGCTATTATAATAATTATTGTGCATGCTTAATTTAAAGAAATTAAGTGAGAAAGTGAAGAGCACTCCATCTCCGTCGCGCCGCGTCGTTGTTTCATTTGTTTTCTGTTAAAACAAACCAAGGCATGTTTATATCTTCTTTCATTCTTCAATCAAGCCATATAGGTATTTTAAATATCGCAAGTACATGATTTTAATGCAAGAAGATCGAAATTGTTCATATTTAATTATGTTGGTTAATTATATTACGTGCAAAATATTCATTTTTGAGATTTATGCGATATTGCTTGTGGTCACTTTACTATCATGATTAAATCCGGTCGCCAGTTACCGGTCCGGTCGTCAGTTACCGGTTATGAGAGCATTACTAAGTTCTGTCGCCAGTTACAGGCCCGGTCGCCAGTTACCGGTCAGTTCGGTTGTTTCACCCAGTATACTGTGGCAGTAGTCTGATCAGACGTACATTATTAAATCCGGTCGCCAGTTACCGGTCCGGTCGCCAGTTACCGGTCAGTTCAGTTCAGTTCAGGGGCCACTTGCGTAGACCATAATCTCAACAGAAAATTTATGACATGCTATTTTATTACAGGGCTCCAAGGAGCAAACATTTTCACTATGATTTTCAGTTCAGTTATGCACGTATTATAATTGCTCATGACAAGTTATTTTCACATTATGCCTCATGACATGATATTTTTATCCCATGCAAATTTTACTATATTATTTACTCGTTATTTACGATATATGCATGCTGAGTCTTTAGGCTCACTAGACTTGATTGTTGTAGGTACTGTTGATGTCGGGATCGAGGGCGGGGACCAGTGAGCCAGCTCGAGTCGGCAGTAGTGGGACCCGAGGACCTCATTTTTTTCAGCATTTACTATTTTATGATCAAACATTTTTCAAGTTGCTGGATTATTTTAAATTATTATTTTTACAAACAAACATTTACTTCCGCTGCCATTTCGAACATAAAACTTTATTTATCAGTTTATTTTATGAACGAGGTATTTTAATTATTTTAAAAAGAAAAATTTTAATTTTTTTCGCAAATTTTCAAGTACGGATTTTTAGGCCTCTACAGTCTGTGTGAACCGCGGCCCAGAAATGAGTGATTTAGCCGGGCCGATATAGCTGTAACCATTTCTGTGCGTGGCTGTGTGAAGAATGAAACGGGTATAATGGTATAAGAACTCAAGATTATTGGGGAGCTTTCATGGTTGAATAGGGTAGGAGGGAGGGAGATTAAATGAACGAATGTCTCCGTTTTGGAAGTAAGCTGTCGTTTTTGAACCTTATAAACATATTACTTCTAAGTTTATTCATGTCTCGGTCTCGGCCACTCCCTTGGCTTCATCTCTTGCATCCAATAAATTAGATATGATATTGGCTATTTTGATGCATTTACCTCGTGGAAGCAATGTATGCGAGCTTCATAAGCCATTATTTGGCTTTCTCGCATCTATATTCGTGTCTGACAGGGAATATGATATGTCATTATCTTTGCTTTAGGTGTGTTGATTTCCAACCAACCATCAATTAGGTCTAGAACTTCTCCAAGGTCAATGGTTATTGCCGAAGATTGGTAAAGACTCTAATTTCTTTATGGCTATCTATTTTTCTGTTATCCTGCTCTGTTAGTTGAATGTTCCCCGATTTCATATCCTTGTGTGTATCACCATTATCACGTTTGTTTCCTGCTTCTATATGTTGGTTTTGGTATGTTCATTGATAGCAGATAACACTGACTGAGAGTTGCCCATGGATTGGCCTCAGTTCTCCAGTGCGTTCTGTAACGCCCCAGATTCGACGACTGTCCTCACTGTATCAAGACGAGTCTTTCCAGCGTGCTTATGTCCTCACTCACACGCACCCTGGGAAACTTCCCAGGAGGTCACCCATCCCAAAATTGCCCCAAGTCAAGCACGCTTAACTTTGAAGTTCTTATGTGATGAGCTACCGAAAAGAAGATGCACCTTCGTGATATGAGTAGTACAAATCAAATCTTTTAAGCCCTCTTCAACTGTACAGTCCATTACATTGAACAGTCTCGGAATCCCTCTCATTCCCGTGTGGGTCGGTTCATTCATGTTCCCTTCACCTAGAAGCCTGCCAGGAGCCGCTCATTGTCCGTGCAACTACTGATGGCACCGGCGATCACCCCCCCGCCCTCTTCGGCCCCGGGCCTCACATGCCCACCAGCTTCCGCTTGGTTCGTCCCCGAACCACACCGTACTAAGAGAGGTCGGCTCTGATACCACTTGTAACGCCCCAGATTCGACGACTGTCCTCACTGTATCAAGACGAGTCTTTCCAGCGTGCTTATGTCCTCACTCACACGCACCCTGGGAAACTTCCCAGGAGGTCACCCATCCCAAAATTGCCCCAAGTCAAGCACGCTTAACTTTGAAGTTCTTATGTGATGAGCTACCGAAAAGAAGATGCACCTTCGTGATATGAGTAGTACAAATCAAATCTTTTAAGCCCTCTCTTCAACTGTACAGTCCATTACATTGAACAGTCTCGGAATCCCTCTCATTCCCGTGTGGGTCGGTTCATTCATGTTCCCTTCACCTAGAAGCCTGCCAGGAGCCGCTCATTGTCCGTGCAACTACTGATGGCACCGGCGATCACCCCCCCGCCCTCTTCGGCCCCGGGCCTCACATGTCACTTGTAACGCCCCAGATTCGACGACTGTCCTCACTGTACCACGACGAGTCTTTCCAGCGTGCTTATGTCCTCACTCACACGCACCCTGGGAAACTTCCCAGGAGGTCACCCATCCCAAAATTGCCTCAAGTCAAGCACGCTTAACTTTGGAGTTCTTATGTGATGAGCTACCGAAAAGAAGATGCACCTTCGTGATATGAGTAGTACAAATCAAATCTTTTAAGCCCTCTTCAACTGTACAGTCCATTACATTGAACAGTCTTGGAATCCCTCTCATTCCCGTGTGGGTCGGTTCATTCATGTTCCCTTCACCTAGAAGCCTGCCAGGAGCCGCTCATTGTCCGTGCAACTACTGATGGCACCGGCGATCACCCCCCGCCCTCTTCGGCCCCGGGCCTCACATGCCCACCAGCTTCCGCTTGGTTCGTCCCCGAACCACACCGTACTAAGAGAACCTGGCTCTGATACCACTTGTAACGCCCCAGATTCGACGACTGTCCTCACTGTACCACGACGAGTCTTTCCAGCGTGCTTATGTCCTCACTCACACGCACCCTGGGAAACTTCCCAGGAGGTCACCCATCCCAAAATTGCCTCAAGTCAAGCACGCTTAACTTTGGAGTTCTTATGTGATGAGCTACCGAAAAGAAGATGCACCTTCGTGATATGAGTAGTACAAATCAAATCTTTTAAGCCCTCTTCAACTGTACAGTCCATTACATTGAACAGTCTTGGAATCCCTCTCATTCCCGTGTGGGTCGGTTCATTCATGTTCCCTTCACCTAGAAGCCTGCCAGGAGCCGCTCATTGTCCGTGCAACTACTGATGGCACCGGCGATCACCCCCCGCCCTCTTCGGCCCCGGGCCTCACACGTTCGACACTTAAGCATTGGTGTCATTTAGAGCTTTTTGAAACACAGATAACTCTCTACTATTATGTGCTCTTATGTGCTGCATCCACTCAAGACGATTTCATCGTCCCCAGCATTTATGCATTGCACTTCAGTCGGATCCCTTTCCCACATACACATTTATGTATTTGCACTTCAGTCGGACCCCTTTCCCGCATACACGTATATGCATTTGCACTTCAGTCGGACCCCTTTCCCGCATACACGTTTACTTACTGTTCTTGCATGCGGTGGCTCTGCTTTATATTTGTTGACTGTTGGTTTGGTGTTGTGGTTGTTGGATGATGGATGTGGAGTGAAGATGGGTTTGTAACATGCAATGTATTGTATTGGAGGTTGGGAAGGAATTTCTATTCGATCTTAATCCATTTAACCCAACTCAATTCAATAGCTTCGAGCAAAACCACAAGTTGGCTTAAAACTCCCCGCTCGCCATTATCTCCTCCCTTGATTCCATATCGAAACAAAATGAATCCAATATGATAAAAGTGGCCTACTGGCCAACTTTAATTGATCGTTGTCGTTTTTGAATCATAACCAACAAATATTTACATTAGTGGCCCTACAGCCTACTTCAACTAAAATCTTACAACATGAAGCTAAAAAATACAAAAATGGCTGGATAACCTATTTCTTTACCAAAGTCCACTTCTGGGTCCTCTTGTGGCTCGCATAGCGCCCTTGTTCTTTTCTGTTCTCCATTTATTATTCGTTGTTCCGCTTGGTGAGCTCAAATCCCCGCTCGGTGTGTTTCTTTCCTGCCATATTCTAAGTGGCCTCAAGGCCTACTTCATGGGTCTGTCACTGCACATGCAAACAACCAATTTATATAATGGCGGTACGGTCTACTTCACCATGATTTTTCGTACCATAAGAACATTGGAAATATCAACCGAATTCATATATAATAAGTGGCCATAAGGCCGACTCCCTAGTGAAACAAAGGGCCTTCAAAATAATGAAAGTGACTTACTGTCCCATTTTCTCCGATCAATTTTATTGTTGAATTATAAACAACAGATATTTATTTCAGTGGCCCTAAGGCCCACCTCACATGACATCTTGAAATAAGGAAGTAAATATATACAAAAGTGGCACCGAAGGCCAACTACCCACTGAATATCAGCCTTCGTGTTTGCTTCACTCGCTAGCTTTTTCGATTTCCTCCCTCATACTTGGAAAATAAGGCTTGAGATACTTGCCATTTATGCATCTTTTGTGTGGATGACTATCTAGACTTGATAGCCAATATGCATTTTCGTCTAACACCTTATGTACTTTGAATGGTCCCTCCCAATTGGGAGACCACTTGCCCAGCTCCCTATCCTTTGTTCCTAAAGACAATATGGCCTTCCACACTATTTCCCCTTCATGAAAGCTTTTCTTGTCAACCCTTTTGTTGTAGATTCTTGCAACTTTCTGTTTCTGTAACAGCAGAGCGTTGTACGCTTGGATTCTCAGCTCATCCATTTCTTCTAACTCCATGATCATTGCTTCATTATAATGTTCCAGGGAAAGTTCATTTTGCCTTGCCACTCGCATTGATGGCACCATAATCTCCAACGGGAGCACTGCATCGTGGCCAAAGGTAAGGGAAAAAGGGCTCACTCCAGTGGCACTCCTCTTGGATGTTCTGTATGCCCACAAAGTTTCTGATAATAACCGTGGCCAATCCCTGGGATTTTCTTCCATCATTTTCTGTAAAATCTTTATTAAAACTTTGTTCGATGCTTCGGCCTGTCCATTGGATTGTGGGTAATGAGGGGATGAATTTCTCCATCTGCAAATTCCTTCATATCTGAACCAGTGAACATAGTTCCCTGATCCGTGGTCAGGGACTCTGGAATTCCAAATCTATGAATAATATTCTCTTTCACAAAGTTAATTACATCCCCTTGTTCTCCTTTCTTCAAAGGCACTGCCTCTACCCATTTGGTGAAAAAATCCGTGGCTACAAGGATGAATGAGTGGCCTTTAGATGATGCCGGGTAGATTTTCCCTATTAGGTCCATGGCCCAACCCTTGAACGGCCATGGTTTGACAATGCTGTGGAGCTCGTCTGTCGGAATTCTTTGGATGTTCCCGTGTTTCTGACATGGCTGGCATCCTTTAGCATATTTGATGCAATCTTTCAGGATGGATGGCCAATAGTAGCCATACCTTCTTATCAACCATCTCATCTTTACTCCAGATTGATGCGCTCCACACACTCCCTCATGAACTTGCTTCATGATCTTCAATGCTTCTGGGAAACCTATGCACCTGAGGAGCAGATCATCTAAACCTTTCCTGTACAAATCTCCCTCCACTAAGACATAATTAAGAGCTCTCATTTTTAAACCATGTGGAATATCTCTCCCGGTTGATTCTAGCACCTGTTTTATGTCATCCCTCCAGTCACCAGCTAAGTTTATATCCAAGTTGAGCGTGTCTACCTGAATCTCTCTTTGCTGAATTGAAGGGTGGTTTCTCTTCTGAATCAACACTAGCCTGTGTGTAAGTTCTGGAGACATCTTCAATCCCGAAACAATATGTGCCAGCTCGTCTGCCTCCCAATTTTCTTGTCTTGGGACGTGTATTAATGATACTTCTTCAAAATCATCTAGAAGTTGAGATGCCGCTGTATAGTACAGAGCCAAGGACAAACTTGTGCATTTGAACTCCCCTGACAGCTGTTTGAGTACCAGCTGAGAATCCCCTGATATTAACAACTCTCTTGCCCCTAAATCTTTCAAAATTTCCAATCCAATGACTAGTGCTTCGTATTCCGCCTGATTGTTGGTACATGGAAAACCCAAATTAAAGGATAGAGCGGTTTTCACACCTCTTGGGGAGGTGATCACAATACCAGCTCCAACTGCTGTTTCTGTACTTGATCCATCAAACTTCAACTCCCATGGTCGAATTTCCACTCCACAAACTGGAAAACCAACCTGCTCTCCAATAGACTCATCAAGTGAAGGATGATCAACTAAAAAATCGGCTATAGCTTGACCTTTTACTGATTTTTGGGGGTAATAGGTCAATGTAAACTCAGCCAATGCTAAAGAACATTTGCCAATTCTCCCAGAGAAGATGGGTCTATTAAGAATTGTTAGAGTAGGTGCACATCGAGCCAAGTGTTGGCCGAGTGTTCACAATGAAACTCTATGCATAAACACTCTTTATTTTAATAATATTTGAAATTATTGTTTTGGCACTTCTTTATCTGTATACCCATGCTAGTTGCATATATAAAGCCCTTGAATATACAAATAGTAGAAAGAATATGAGATGCTCATATGATGAGTATCATGAAACTCATATTTGGAATACTGTATATTCTAAACAGCTCCTAGTCGATTTAGCCGCTGCTAAGAAGGATATAGGCCGCTCGAGTTCGAGACTAGTATCTACGATGTGAGTACCATGTTTCATTGGTAGGGGACATTGTGATGTCCGAACATGCAGATAGGTGCTCCTTGTAGAGTGCACTGAACAACCCTCCATAAAGGACTTTCCAAGTGGTTCTCACTTATCGAGTGGAAACGTCCTATTTTATGGTTGTACACCATTAGTCCTTATGACCCGGGACAACATTGAGACTCTATGTGCTAGCATTACACTTTGACTTGTTTACCGACTCTCATGGGGTCATCAGGTGGCAAGGTCGGGTGTTTTGTCGAAACATATAGGAGTCGATGCATTGTAGTCGGGGATTCACCGCTTACCTTCGGGTATGGATATCCTATGTGATCTCATGTGTATGTAGTATGAAATATCTGATCAGAGTATGGTGGTAATTATGAAATGGGTTTCATAGATTACACCATCGATGCAACTACGACATGACACATAGTATCGATTCATTGACAACTCTCGATAAACCAATGGTTGTCGAATCGGTCGGGATATATGAGTTGAAGGGACCGTACTGTACGCTAACCATAATTGAATGGTTCTTGCAGGCACTATCATTTGATACCTAGGGAATCATGTAAGCGATGCTGCTAGGCGTTTAACATGATTGGTTGGGTACTATCAGACTTGAGTTCTGAAGTTCTTGTTATCAAGGAGTTGATAATTGAGAATGGAGCAATTGGGGTATGCTCGTGTAAGGACATGTTTAGTCCGAATCACATGGAGATGTGGACCCACGGCTAGTTGTATCAATGAACCATTGAGGGCCACACAAGTACTAGCTTTCTAAATCCCGTTGAGAAGTAAAATAGTTCAATGTAATGAACGGCTTATAAATGAGTTTATAAGCGCAAGGAAAAATAGAAGTATGACTTCTATGAGGAAAATGTAACTTTTAATTTATGGAAGTGTTCCTAAATTAAAAGTTCCATAAATTAAAAGTTGGCCAAATAAATAATGTATTTGAAAATTGTGATTTTCATAAACATTATTATGGACTAAATTAAATTAATTCAAGTGTTGAATTAATTAAACACTAGTGGGCCTAGTAGAGTCCAAATAATTAAATTAATTCAAGTGTTGAATTAATTAAATCATATTGGGTCTTGTAGAGCCCAATAGTAAAATAATTATTCAACTAGTGACTTGAGTAAATTCAAGTAATGTTTAATTAGTCTCAAATTTGTTTGAGATAATTAAATTAAGTCCATGGATTTTTAATTGTTAAAAATCAAATAACATTGCATGCATGGGAGGTGAAGGGTTGGAGATTACTTTTTCAATCTCCAAGGCTTGGCATGCTAAAAATGTTTTAGCTTTTTACACAACCAAGACTAGTCATCCCTCTCCCCATTCCACTCCACTTGGCCGAAACTTTGAGAGTTTTTCCTTCCAATTTTCTCTCAAATTTTCTTCTTCAATTGTTGAGGAAAAAAATCACTTCTCAAAGAAAAATCTTCTTATTTTTCTAGTGCAAAGTAAGAAGGGTTCTAGCTAGCAAGTGGTGGGCCTAATTTTGAAGGAAAGGAAGAAGCTTGTAGATCAACTCATCCCTTCAAGAGCTTAGTTGTTTAACAACTAAGTTGGAGCCAACATCAATCTTTTGAGATTGATAGGTAAAGATTTCTAAATACCCTATGAATGTCATATTGTGTTTTTCATATTTGCTACACATTATAGGATTAGGGTGCTCGGTTTTCTTGTTGAAAAATATTTTTGAAACTTCCGTTGCGTATTCGGGCACCTTAATCGATCCCCTTTCAAGAATATATTTAATCAAGTCGGTTTTAGTCACCACAAGCACTCTTGATTGAATCAAATAATGTCTTAACTTAGTACATGCGTATTATAGTGTTAAGAATAGCTTCTCAATCACAGAGTATTTTACCTCTACTGGAGTAAGGAATCTACTCAAATAATAGATAGCCTGCTCATTTCCTTTTTGATTATTTTGAACTAATAGACATCCAAACGATTCATGATCAGCAGAGATGTATAATTTAAGAGGCATTCCATACCTGGGAGGCATTAGAACAGGTGGGTTAGATAGATATCTCTTGATCACCTCAAACGCTTGCTGATGTGAATCTTCCCATTTGAACTCCCCGCTGTCTTTGAGCTTCAACAACTGTGAAAACTCTTTCGTCTTTCCTACAAGGTTAGAAATAAAACGTCTCAAGTAATTCACTTGCCAAAGGAAACATTGTAACTCTTTCTTGTTCCTAGGTGGATTTGCCTCCATTATAGCCTTTGCTTTGTTTTTATCCACCTCAACTCCCCTTTGATACACCAGAAATCCCAAAATGTTTCCTGCTTTTACGCCAAAGGCACATTTCAACGGATTTAACTTCAACTCATGTTGCCTCAATCTTTGGAAACTCTTCCTCAAGTGTTCAATGTGATCAGCAGCTTGTTTAGACTTCCCAACGATATCATCTATATACACTTCAATATGATGTCCTATCATATCATGAAAGATCGAATTCATAGCTCTTTGATACGTGGCTCCCGCGTTCTTTAGCCCGAATGGCATAACAAGCCATTCAAACGTACCAACAGCTCCCGGGCATCTGAATGCTTTTTTGTGAGTGTCAGTCTCTGCTATTTTGATCTGGTTGTAGCCCGAGAGCCCGTCCATGAAGGATAACAATTCATGCCTAGCCACTGAATCAATCAACATATCAGGTATCGACATTACATACACATCTTTGGGAGTCGCACAGTTCAAATCTCTGAAGTCAATGCATATTCTGATCTTGCCATTCTTTTTCATGACTGGCACAACGTTCGAAAGCCATTCAGTATATCTGATTGGTTTTATAAACTTGGCCTTTAACAATTTCTCGACTTCTTCTTTTACTTTCAATTCAACTTCTTTTGACATGCGACGAGATGGCTGTTGAAATGGTTTGAAACCTTCTTTGAGTGGAAGTCGGTGTTCGACCAATTTCTGGTCCAACCCTGGCATGTCGTCATAACACCATGCAAAACAATCTTTGTACTCCTTCAACGTACTGATCAAATCTTGCTCCAACTGCTCTTCCAGTAGCTTACTCACATACACTACTTTTGGATTTTCAAACTCCCCCAAGTTAATCTCTTCCAACGGGTCTTGTACTTTGTGTTTACCATCATCCATTTGAGATGGCGCCATCAATAATTCATCAACTTGGAGTTCATCATCTTTGTATTCCTCTTCATGGACGACCTCAGTTCCATAGGTGTCCGATGGTTCCTCCTCTTCTAATTTGTTCAGTACTTGCTGCACATGTGCCTTCCATATAGAGGTTGCAACTATCTCTTTTCCTTTTTGGTTCAAATCAATCATCAATCTCCTCAATCAGCGGTTGAATTATCGGCCTAGGCGGCACGATAACAGTAGGCTTGAGGATTCTTTCCAACACCGAGCTTGGAGTTGGTGTTTGAATGTACAACGGATTTTCTTTCTTGCTATTGCTACGGATTTTGATGGGACCAAAATCCCCATTGTAATATCTGGCCTCCACTGCACTTGCACTTTTTGGAACGGCTGTCCATCCGCTTCTACAACCTCCACATCATCCCCTTTCCAAAATAACAACAGTTGGTGCATTGAGGATGTGATGCACTGGTTTGCATGGATCCAATATCTGCCTAACAACGCTTGGAAGTTGGCGGTTGAATTTACCACAAAAAATGCACACAAAGACGACATGCTCCCCACAGTAACATCAGCGGGGAACACTCCAATGATCTTGGTGGTTTCCCCTGTAAACGCAGCAACAGAAACCTCAGTAGGGATCAAATCTTCTTCAATTTTGCCCAGATTTCTTAACATCCTTACTGGAAGAACATTCACAGCTGAGCCATTGTCAATCAAGACCCTAGACACTGGTTTCCCATTGACATGGGCCTTGAAGGAAAGCAAATCCAAATGGGAAAAACTGACAGTGATTTATCATAATCAGAGAGCTCGAGCAGCTCCAGCGATGACGAGGAAATGAAATGTTTGATGGCTAATGACACATAATTGGAATCAATCAGTGAACATGTATTTGTACAATGGCCTTATGTGCTTGGTCATGGCCGGTGTAGGCACTTCTCAAGTATCACATGTTGAGGCTTATTTGGGTGGCCCTCCTGGATAATCACTCTTGAACTCCCTTCAGGGAGTTTATTTGCGTGTATTCCTTATGTACTGATTCCTTGGGCAACAACTCCTCATTCTCTTCTTCTATCATTTTAAACCTCTCTGGTAGTATCACCACTCCTGTGGCACAATCCACAGTGATGTGAAACTCTCCAACGCAAAAATTAATTGTTTTTCTTATTTGATCATCCTCTTCGCTTAACAAATCATCATCATCCTCCACAAACTTATCCTCAGTAGCCGATCTTCTAAACTTGAATTTACTCCCCACTGGCTCGCTGGAGACTGGAACATCAATTGTGGGTTCATTTCTCAACTTAGCGGACTCCTCTCTTGTTGCAACAGCTCTTTCTCTCAACAGCCGTCCCTTTTGAGTCCTAGTCGGTGGTCTAGGGAACTTTTTGTGTTGGGCCACTCTCCAAGACTCACTGAACTCCCCTTTAGCTGGAAGGACGTATCTGGGCTTTGCTCTCATGCTCTCAATCATTTTTCCGTTTGATATTTCATATGCACGCTGCTCTCTGTCTTGATCAACTGATATTTTCCTGGTTTCCACCCTTCGTAACTCAACTCTACGTATATTTCTCCTATCCGAGTATCTCTGGTACTGATCACGAGATGATTCCCCTTTGAAATTTTGATTCTCACGCTCTGGTCTTTCAAGGAAATGTTGGTTCCTTGGCCTAGAGGCCGCGGATTCGCCAACATCCCTGGTTAAACGCTGCTGAAATGTTCTTAGTCGATCGGTATTATACCTTCCAATGACTTCATACTGTTGACCCTTCAGGATCCAGCATTTCTTGATTATTCGCTCTTTCACTGCAAAAGATCGGCTTCTTTTCTCATTGAGAAGATCCCTCAAATCTGTAACATTTACATTGACCAAAGCTACTAGGGGAAAAAGGATCATCATCCACCGCCATAGACTCCTATTTATTAGGGAACTTCACGACTCCCTTGTTAATTCTGTCCTGCAAAATGTTCTTGAACGCCCAACAAGATTTATTAGCATGATTGTAGGAGTTGTGGTACTTACAATTCTCTCGTCCTTTTAGCTCTTCTGTGGGTGGCATCCTGTGATCAGGTGAAATAGTGATGAATTTCTCATTTACCAAGAAATCAAAAACTTCCTCGGTCTTTGACACATCAAATGTATATTGCATGTCTTTGGGGAGTAGGGAGTTGTTCTTATTTTCAAGTTCTGCTGGCTTCTTTTTTAACAGGGGAATTGTGCAAGAACCAGCTGATCGGATTTCTGCCAATGCCATGTCTTCCACCTCCTGATAATAAGACCTCATAGCAGTTTTCTTCTTGTATGACTCTTCCTGCAATAGTTCTTCATATTCAACCACTTTGGCAGCTAGCTCAAAGAAATCTCTGAACTCCATACCTTGGAATTTCTTCCTTAATTCAAAATCCAACCCCTTTTGTGCCATCTTCACGAACTCGGTCTCAGGTAGGAATACCTTGCACCTATTCTTTATCTTTTTGAACCTGTCTATGAAATATTCCACAGACTCTCCTTTTTTTTGGGTGACTCTGGATAAGTCGGCAATGCACACTTCTGGTTCTGTTCTATACAATTGTATGTAAAATTGTGTTTCCATCTCTTGCCAATTCATCACTGAATTTCTGGGGAGTGAGGCATACCAAGCAAAGGCAGTCCCTGTGAGAGAATTTGGTAATAGGCGCAACTTTAAATTGTTGAAGTTCTCTAAGTTGGCTATTTCTATGTACTAGATGGTAAATCTGGCTATGTGTTCCATTCTGGACTGGCCATCCTCCCCAGAGAACAAGCTGAAATCATGAACTCTATAACCCCTTGGATAGGGGTTATTCGCGTCTATTTATTCTGGATAGGGTTTGTTGAATTTTTGGCGGCCTATCTGCCTCAAAGCCGGCCCATGTAGCTCTTGAACAACCTCTCTCACCATTTTTGGATAAACCACGTGAATGTTCCGAGCTGGGAGTGGGTGATGGTAATGATTTGCCTCCCGAGCTTGAAACCCTGCATTTAAACCAATATTAACTACTGGGAAGCCCCCATCTACTCCTTGATAATCCATGTGTGACATGTCTTCATACGCATCCGGTTGATACAGAGGATTTGTCACGATGTACACCTGAGTAACAGGTTTCTTCGAGCTCCCCACTCCATGAACACGTGAATATGGCTGAGCTCTCCCTCCTAAGGTTTCTTCTCTTCTGTGAGGTGGTGTATACCTTCTTTCTGGCTGATTCGGGAGAGCAAACTCCAGGCAACGAGGATCGCTAGCCCTTGATTTTCCAATTCCCTGGTCGAACTCATGGACTTGGTTGCTTCCCTGACCAGTCTCTTTGACAGTGGTATTTTGCTCCCCTCGGGTAGACTGATTCGGTTTACTCAGTAGAGACTTCAAACAATCAGACATTGCTTTAGATAATTCCAGTGAGATTTCTTCAATCTTTATAGCAGTCAATTCTTCCATCACCCTGTTTGAAACTTGATCGTATGTAGTAGGAATCTCCAGATCTATTTCTTCAGCCTGTGTTTCAACAACAGGTTGCTCGGGCTGTTGAACCTGAGTTCCCTCCTGATTAGTCAGAGGCTCTCCACTCTCCTGAGTGACGTTTTCTTTTCTTCTTGGCGGCATAGCGGGTCCCACCGGGCATGCCAAAAATATGTTTGCACAATATTTGAGATTTGCGGGCGTGCCAGGTACGAAGTTGCACCAACTTGTGTGAAAACAATAAATCTAACTTCAAAATGTTCAAGCAACTTGAATTCTAAATTCGACAGTCAGTTATAGTCTCCTAAAACAAATGCAATGCCAAAATAAAGAAAACTATTGTGAATCGATGCAAATAAACCCTTGACATGATTTTGAATTTACAAAATTGTAGGAATTCATCAAAACTTGAAAAATATGAAAACTTATTGCTGAAATCTAAAACGAGAAGACGTAAAATGCTAGAAATATACTGGAAAGCTTGAAAAACTATTGCTTGAAGATTGTAAATTTAGTAGAGAGCTTTTTGCAGATTTGTCTGTATGTGTTGAGTCCTGTCTGTGCCTCCGCCGATGTCTTTTTCTTCCCAGTGACGTGCCGTTTCTCCCCACTCCCCCATGAGCCCATGATCTTTCCCATTCGTGCCACGATTTCTACCTATCCTTCCACGTTCTTCTTCCTCTTCCGCGCTCAGTGACAAGTTTTGAATCGATAAAAATCAATTTGCCACACTTGACGGGCCTATATAATTCAATTGGGCTTGTAATTAAATTGGGCTTGCATAATTAATTATTTTTAGCCCAAACAATAACTAGTGAGCCAAAATAATCCAAACATCATAAAATAACTGCTAAGACCCGAGAATCCCACCCTAACTCGTATCTCCTCGCCTGGATCTTGACTCTGGCATCCCAAGCCTTGCCTCACCTATCGTCAAGCACATGAAAACAAGAGGTAGCCTACGTGCCGGTGAGTATAAGCCCAGTATGATACAATCAAAACATATGAGAATTAAAATGACAAATAGTTCATATGAAATTCATAAAGATACAATATAATGCAATGCATGATCAAAAGCTGTGGGCTATCAGTAAATCTCAAGATCAAGTGAATCATCTGGTCATAGGGTACGAAAGGGAAGAGAATCCCCCAGCAACATCCACCGACTCATCCGCTCAGGGTGGGGTGATGTGTTCTACAATCCCAGGACTATGGTGCACCTATAGAGAGTGTTCAGGCCATAGCAGCGACCTCCGCATACGCTATGCCAACTCAAATATAGCCTCATACATCCAACAAATCAATAAATCAAGGCGACCTCCGTCATATCAAATCTGAATCGACAAGTGACTTAATATGCGATGTAATGATGCAAATCAATATCATCATCTCGATATCATTATAAATTCATCTCAAGACAACCATCATCATCAAATCACTTGTAATTCATCGAGCCATATAATTTTCAATTTAAAATAAAAATGATAGTTTTACCTTGTATGTTACCGACCGTGGCATACTTTTCAAATATTACCAAAAGAAGATCGAAAGGTGTAGTTGAAAAGTTTTGAACTCCTGAAATCTACTATAAGTCAAGAACTCAGATCATTTATCAAAACGGAGCAGTTTCTGTATAAAATTCATAATTAATTCAATATTACTTCGAATCAAGATCTGCAAATTGGATATGCAAGAAAACGCAAATTCCAACAATTATTGTTCACAAAGTTTTGTCAAATAAAGTCATTTATCCAGTCGTTCATAATCTGAAACATACAACATAATTCTCGCGAATTCTGCGTCATTGCATTTCTGGTACATTTTAGTATTTCGAGCATAATTTCCTCAATATCCAATGGAATCAAGCCAATTGGATCATTTCGAATACAATACAATATTCTATAACTTTTATTTGAACATCGAATCTAGATTCCCAACCAATAAATCCTCGAATTCGAATAAACAGAAGCCATGTACACAAATCTGCACTAACTCGTAGTTCCAGACCAGTTTTAGTACAAATCACATATCTCTTTCATTTCTTCCTGGAATTGAGTGATTCAAGAACCAAATTGAAGCTAACTCGATGATATACAAACCATCCCATATCACAAGATACGGAAGGTGTAAAACTGTTTTGCCATAGAATAAGAAACTATGCTCATATCTCTTTTAAATTCAAACAAACTCAAGTACAACATCTTCAACATCTTAGTATCTCAAATATCAACTCAAATATCTATTCTAAATTTCAAATCATTTCTAAACTTTAATAAAATTGTTAAATACTTACATCATCTTGAAGCTTGTGATGAGAGGATCACAAATTTATCTCCATTTCATATATTTTTTTTGAGAAAATCTCCCTTAGATTGAAGAAGAAATTTAGAAATGGAAGGAGAGAAAGGGTTTTGATAGAGGAGGAGGAAAAATGGTGGAGAATGAATGGTGGAAGTCAAAATGGTTTTACATAGTCACTTTTCGTGTCTGTAGAACTGCAGCGCCATTTTTCAGCGCCTCAGCACCAAAATCCCGCAGCTCAAGCGCCTAGGCGTTACTATTCTAGTGCCGCAGCGCTTGAATAGTAACCTCATGAACAATAACTTTTTTTTTAATTCGGGCATTACAGTCGACTTCTTTTTCTTGTTTTATTGTCTCACATGATCTTTCAGAAGAATTTGGCTCCTCTTTAGATTTGTATGGAAATACATGTTCAAAGAATGAGACATTTCTTGATTCTATTATCGTTTATTGCGGATATTAGATCAAGAAAAGGATTAGCACCGACTTTTATACATGGTAAGCTAGAACATAACAACAATATATTCATAATTTCTTTCAAAGAACAATTTTTCTTTCTTCAATGTCATTTTGCTGAAGAAAATAAATTGTAGTTATTTTGTGTATGATTCTATTTTGAGCACAAAACTTAGCAAATGGTGATTAATATTTACCTTCACGATCATTTCTTAGTACTTTAATTTTCTTGTTAAGTATATTTTCAACTTCACTTTTGTTAATACAAACTTATTTATGGCTTCATCTTTACTTTTAGGAAGATAAACATAACAAAATTTTGTGCCATCATAAAAAAGTAATGAAATATTTATCTATACCACGTGTTTGAACTCCTTTTAAATCTAAATATATGAATAAATTAAATCAAAGGGTTCACATTTTTTTTCAATAGTTCAGAAAAATGATTTTGTTCGTTTTTCTTCAAAACAAGTTTTGCATTTGTGGTTTTTCTCAATATGTTTTTTCAAGTTAATTTATGTACGAATTGTATCATACTTAACATGTCCTATTCTACCATGACACAAATTTGAAGACTCAAGCAAATAAGCAGAATCATTCACTTTATTTATTTTCGATTTAATAGCCATTACATTAGGCCTAAACAAGTTATCACTAACATAACAATTTCTGAAAAATATTCCACCTTTTGATAAAGCAATTTTGTCTAGCTTAAAAAAAATGAAAGTCGTGATTATTCAAAAGCAAACCGAACACTAAATTCTTTTGAATTTTCGGCACATACAACAAATTGTTGAGAGTCAATTATTTCCCAGAATTCATCGTATTGATAAACATTCCTTGACTCTTGATGTCAGATGTAGAAGAATTTCCCATGTACACCTTTTCACCATTCTCAAATTCATCAAGATTCTCAAACATCTCCTAATCGGAGCACGTGTGGCGAGTGACACCTATATCAATCCACCACTCCCACCCATTCAATTTCTCGACTTTCGAGCTCAGTCCATGCTTGAAGATGTTGGCTTTAGCAATAGAAATATTTTAAAACCTTATCTCATATAACTTGTTGTTTTCTTCAATACGAAGCCTAACAACTAGTTCTTCCATATTCATTTCATTTCGTTTATGTTTCATATAATTCTTGATGACTATCACTTGAAAAGTTTCACTCAACACCAAGTCCTTTGCATGAATACCATGCCAGATCACTTAAAGTTCTTGAACTTGAACGATCAGCATTTTTGAGTCCATATTTTGTATTCCAAGAATCGGCCAACGATAAATTTCTTTGTCCCAGCATCCTCGATTAATACTTTGAGTTTAGATACTCCCATGTTCCCGATTTGTTTTCTTTCACTATACACATTATAGAGTGAATCGACCAAACCATTCAATACATATTTTCTACACCAGAAAACTGAATGGTCTAATGCATCAACATCAATGACCGTCTGAACATCTCCATCTACCTCAACAGATTTGGGAGAATCTTCGGTTAGGAACCTTGCCTGATTCAATGTCGTGAGATAGAAGATCATCTTCTTCTACCATCTCTTGAAATTTGAACCATGAAATTTCTCTATTTTTTCAGCATGGTTCACTCGCATCGTAATGACAGAAGCAAGGACCATACAATAAAGGAAAGTGACCTTTGGCCTATTCGAGTCATTCAAAATACTAGCCATCACTACAAGAAAATATGCCTTCAACATCACTAAAAATACAAGATTTTATTGGAAAACCGTTGTGTTTTTACTTTAAACAACGGTTTTAACAAAAAATGTTGCAGATTAGCGTGTTTTTTGGACAAACGACAATGGTTTTTGTTAAAATCGTTGTGGATTAAGGTGTTTTTTGGAAAAATAACAATGATTTTAGAAAACCGTTGTGGATTAGCGTGTTTTTGGACAAACAACAACGGTTTTAGCTAACTGTTGTTGATTAGCGTGTTTTTTTTACAAATGACAACGGTTTAGCTAACCATTGTCGATTAGCTTGTTTTTTTTTGGAGAAACGACGACGGTTTTAGCGAAGCGTTATTAATTGCTGACGGTTTTGAAGAATATTTAACGGTGATTTAACAAACTTAGCGACGGTTTTACGAAAAACCATCGCAAATTGTCTATAAATACTCACTTTTTCGGTCCATTTTCCTCCACACCATCCACATCTACGATAAATCTTTCTCTCTTAGACGATTTTAGTTTCGATTTTGGGTAAGTTTTTTCCTTTCGATTCTTAGTAAATTTCTAATTGTTAGTTAAGATCAGTAATATTATTTGTTTAGTCAGATTGTAAGTTATTTTGGTAGATTTATTAAATTATAAAAATAATTTTTTTTATTTTACTTAAAAAATTAGCGACGGATTATGTCTAAACCATCGCTAATGAACGATGTTTTTCTCTAAATCGTCGCTAATTAGCGACGGTTTAGTAAAAAACCGTCGCTAATAAGCGACGACTTAGTGAAAAACCGTCGCTAATTATTAACGACGGCTTAGTCCGAAATCGTCGCTAATTTTACCGACGGTTTATGATTTTTTCCCACCATACAACGGTGATACTTGCAACAACATAGCACAAAATCTGATACAGACGAACTGAAAATTACCTGAACTTTATCACGAATAAGAAGAAAATTGTGTATTTGAAAAAGATCGGGATATATATATAGAAAAAGTTGACCTTTCAGAATGTCAAAGATCAGTGACCTTTCAAAATATCATCCTTCACAAATGCAAAGGTTATTGACCTTCTAGAAAAACAAAGGTCAGTAACCTTTCAAGATACAAAAGGATATTGTCCTTTCATAAAGATAAATGCTAATGACCTTTCGAAACACCAAATGTTATTGGCCTTTCATAAAACCAAAAGTCATTAAACTCACTTTATATATATCACATTTAATTAAAATGTATTGTTTAAAGGGTAAATTGTAGATTAATCCCTAAACCCCAACTCAAATTTATTTTAACTTCTTACACCTAAAAACATTTGTCTAAACTCCCTAAAATGTTAAAAATGATGAAAATACCCCTTACAAGTGTAATTTCTAATGATTGATTTTCCTGAGTGAAATGGTATCAGAGCCGAGGTAAAATTATTTCAAACATAAAAAATTATTATTATCAAGTAATTAAATGTTTGAGGAGGAGAATTTTCTCAATTAACATGAATCCGAACCCAGGTTCGAGATTAACTATTTACAGAATTTATTCCAGAACTCTGGAATATTTGAAACAGGAAGATCTAACCAAGATTAGATATCAAGAAGTAACCTATCAGAATCTTAAGGTAAATTATGATTCAAAATAACATGTTCTTTGAAATAGTACCGGATTCCTCTAAACTCTTGGGAGATATTAGAGAAATTCAAAAGACGGTACAAAATTATCCTCCGAGCTCTTTTTTTTTCCCGGTTAACTAGTGGAGAAAATCCTTGAAAACCAGGAAGAAATTCTTGGAATATTAAAGGATATTCGAACAAGAATTCAAATCCTAGAACAACAATCAAGTTCTAGTAAAAGAACTTCAGAAGGAAGGTTACCACCATCCTTTGGTACTGAACCCTTGTTACACCAACAAGGGAAGGCCAAAGTAGTGTTAAAACTTTTGACTGAAGAAGAAAACTGATCAATCTAACTAAATCAGTCTCAGAAAAGAAATTAATCTGATGACGACTTTAGAAAGGATTGGTCTCGAGGGTCTACAAGAACTTGCAGAATCTTTGCAAATCTCAAAGTTGTAAATCTAAAGATGAATACAACGAGAGGTGAACCACCTTTTATAACCTGGTCATCTTCTCAAGAACCACCAAGGGGAAGTGTGGGATCTCAGAATATAAATATGAGAGAATCTCAACCCGATTTTCATACTGGTGGAGAATCACACCCAGCGGGAACAAGGACAAGGAGAAATCAAATTCTCTTTGACCAAACACCCTATGGAAAAACTGTTTTAGAACCTATACATCCTTATGGGGTTATGCTTAACCTTGATGTACTATATTTCAAAAACAGAGAAGATCTCGTAGACGACTGGACATCTGCTATGAGAATCGCTGCAGGAACACTTGATCTCAATAGAGAATGATTCATTAAACTAATAGAAATGAGTCTTATTGGATCAGTTAAAATTGCTTGGGTCATGACTTCATTAGAAACCAAAGAGTCAGTCCTAGCTGGAGAATCTCTTAGTGAGATAGCTGGAAAAATGGCTATCATATTTAAAGCACAATATATAGGGGTAGACTATTTTAACAGTCAAGATACAGAGAAGAAGAAGAAATATACTCAAGCTCTGTATAGCCTTGAATTACATGACATATGTTTAGTGGATGAATATATTTTGTTATTCACTAAATATAGATGGAATTCAGGGGTCGAAAAAAATATATCTATGCAGCTTTTCTTCGCCAAAATGCCAAGTCCCTGAAGATAAATGCTTATAAGGGAATATGTCTATGGTAATCCAGATACGTTGGCACGAAGAGCCTCTTTTCTCAAAAGAAAATTGGCAGAATGGTGTCATATGGCAGCATTACAAAAGAATTACAAATGCTTAAGAGGTATCGATAAAAGAACTCCTTTATATTTTAAAGAAAATGATCTTCCAACAATTATTGGAAGTAAACCACAGAAGCATAAGTGGAAAAGTTTTAAGACTCATCCTTATGCTCGAAGTTGAATAAGTTCTTGGAAACAAAGAACGGTTTGGTCTAGACAAAAAGCCAGATCTTATAAATCTGGACAAAGAAATGAATCATCAAGAAGTAGGATATCATCCCAAGCATCAAGTACCTCTCGGAGCACAGGAAAAACACCTACAAAGCAAACTTTTAGAAGAGCTCATACTCGAGCTAATGAAAGTTTTAAAGATTATAATTGCTGGACATGTGTAGCAAGAGGTCATATCTCAACCAATTGTCCAGAAAATGAAAAAAGAGGTATTAAATGCTTCGATCCGACTCCGCATATTGAAGAAACAGTTTATTACCAAGATCTTATTCAAGTATAACGATTCGAGGATATTGCCTAAGATAAAAGTATATATGGAGAAGAAGAAGTGTTGAGTCGGGGAGAATCTGATGGAACTGAATCGGAATCTGACTGAAGACGAGGTGTTTCGACAAGAAACACATGAAGATTTGTCTGGTTTCTTCAGTCAGAAAACAATATCTCATAACATGGTTCATAGAATCATGAGAGAAAATCCTAGTCTACAGAGATAACAAGGATAATATGCAGTACATGTAGAAAATTTTTTAGAAAGTCTTGGCCTATGAAACAGAAAGAATCATATAATCTATAAAGTTTCTAGAAGTGAAGAATAGAGTGTGCTAGTGCCTTGGAAGGCATTTCAAACACTATATTCTCCAATGAGCTAAAACAGCTCGTGTTACCGATGAATTAAATCAAGTTTGGTTTAAAACCAAGCGGAAGAAACTCGAAGTAATTCTTCGTGAAGAAAACTATTATATTAGAAAATATTTTATCTCATGTAAACTGAATAACCGAAAAAGGATATATTAATATTTGCATTCATCAGTCAGTTATGGTGACAACTGAACTGACGGATACTCTAACTGATCCAAACAGATTGAAAACAACAGTTAATCAGTTAAATACACAAGATGTGTTTATGGATGTTCGGAGACTTCAACTGCTCCTACGTCACCCCTTCTACCGCCTCGGGTAGGATCCACTAGAAGAATTTGATTTATACAAACACTTGTACAAACCCACTCAGCTAGGACTTACACTACTGCCTAAACTGAACTCCTAGCTACGACTGAAGACAGCACCTTCCATCCAACACTTCTTTAACATCTATGTGTCAAAGACTACATACACAAGTTTATCGTTTTTCTGCAAGACTGTATTTGAGTGGTTGAGAGTGTTTGTGTGTGTGAGAAGTGAACAAGGATGTTCTCACACACTGAGTGAAATAAGCTTCTAATCTAAGCTAATATGACTGTGAAGAGTTCCCTCTGGGCTGATTGCTTCTGAAAGCTGATGTGCAATGAGCGTACCGTTTCTTTTCTCTCGTATATGCGTAGAAGCTTCTTTTTGCTCACTTTTTTTTTTTGAGTCTTCACTGATCTTCTCTTTATATAAGCAGGAAAACTTAACGTACAGTGAGACTCATTTGTTGTATCCGTTGCTTCTTGAATTCGTTTCTTGGACTTTGTGTCTCAACTTTTCGACTGCCCTTCTGAAACGTTTTGTCTTTAATGCTCTGATGCAACGTCGGTTATTGTCCTTTGACTGGACAATGGTTTTGTACCTTCACGTACATCTGGAATCCACTGAAAGAGTTTGTCTTCATCCATAACTGAGAGATTCTGAGTTGAACTGATCAGCTGGGTTTCTTCATCAGTTGAACACTCTTTCGGCTGACTAGGCTTCTGAGATTCTCCTGCTGAACCACCTATCAACTTAACAATCAGATGGACTGCTCAATTGACGTAACAGTTAGACTAATTCAGTTTGTGCGATCAGTTAGGTCTTCAGCTTGCGATGTAAATAGCTCGTGAGTGATCCTAGCTACTGCACACTAAGGTAGATTATTAGTAACATAATTAACAAGTTTTGTTATCAACAAAATCAAGATTGCGAACTTGAAAAGTTCCAACACGAAGGGAAATGGCAATCCCAATGGAACTTACAGGAAATAGAATGGAGATGCAATTAATTCCTACTGAAGAAATTAAGGAGAAATTACAAAAACTCAAGATAGAAGTAGCAAGGACTATGTCCTGATTCATATCGGAGCAATAGATTATGATACAAGCTACTTTCAAATAAGGAATAGATTCACCCATTAATGTTGCTATATGCGATAAAAGAATGGGTAACCTTCAAGATTCAGT
Organism: Primulina tabacum; assembly: GCF_025594145.1. Taxonomy (NCBI): domain Eukaryota; kingdom Viridiplantae; phylum Streptophyta; class Magnoliopsida; order Lamiales; family Gesneriaceae; genus Primulina; species Primulina tabacum. The sequence continues at coordinate 23,186,524 of NC_134561.1, read as the reverse complement.
ACTGGGAACTATCTCAGGAAATCTCTGGGCAGGAAAGATTGTAGGAGTAATTTATCCAAGAATTACCTACAACTTAGCAGATCGAGATTTTAGTCGTTCCTTAACATTGCATCAGAATTTTAAGGAAAAAAGACTGATGAAAGAAGGTAATAGACCATATTCTATTACCTATCAAATTTCATATGCTCTATCTAATATACATCATTCAGAATTGTTTATTAGAAATGAGTTCATTGAAATACCTGAGATATTTGGAAATGTTGCTCAGGAAATTTATCCAGAAAAAATTGACTTTAATACAGGAAACAAATATCCAAATACAAGACAAATCGATTCTGCAAAGGAATCAAAGTCTTAGATTGGAATCAAGGAAACTATCTTCTCAGGGAGATAGAATTACAAGTCATAGGTGGGGAAAAACGCCTGTCCAAGTAACCCAACAAAAGCTAAAAAGCTTTTTTACCATATGAAAGATTAGATGCCCAGAAGAGTGGAAGGAAATAGAAATAGTATTTGACATTACGAAACAAAAGAATCAATTTCCTTGTAATACCATATACTATTTGGAACAACCTATAATAGGAACTTACCAAGGAATGATTAATATCGGAGAATTGGAAGTTCATATCAAAGGAATTCCAGGGAAAGAACCAGATCGACTGGTTCTTGGACTAGAGTTTCTCGAGGAACACAAACCTTGGAAACGTCTAGAGTATAGAATGGAGTTTATGGCAGATGATAGGATGTGGAAAATCTAATGACCACAAGCACATTCTCGATATACATTCCAGTAGGAATGTTATATGAAAAATATAAGGCAGAATATTTTGTTGCTTATATTGATTAAGGTGCTGGAATCTGTACAGCAAAACGAGGAGTTTTTCCAAATAATTTGGAAGAAGAATTACCAAAGATTGCTGTAAATAATTTTCCAGAAGAATCTTAATCTTATGCAAATGGATTAAGATGACTGAAATCGTAATTGGAGGTGCTGTACAAACACCTTGGTACAAGGTAAAAACACCACCAATTTATTTTAATGATACAGGAGCTGATACTTTTCTAGGAAACAATTTCCTACAAATGTTTAAGTCTTATACGCAAGAAAATGAGACTAGAATATTAGTGTTCACAACACCTTATGATCACAAGATTATAGTCGAGAGACTACGAGAGGCATTTTATCGAATATTGCCAATTCAATTTCGCAGCAAGCGTGGTGATGAAGGAAAAATTCTGAACCAAAAAAATGAAGGATTCTAGACAGTTTGGAGAAACAATGCTCCAACTAAGAGAAGATAAAGAGCTCCAACCAAAAGAAATAGAATGCCTTAAGATAGCTCTACATAAGAATGTGGTAGAATTTGAATTTAAGGTATCATTGGAAGATGCCAAGAAATAGATCAAAAAAAATTAAAATGAAGATTCCTTGGCATGGTGGGACAAAAATCAACTCAAAGCTTGCCTTAAAATCAAGGAAGGCAAAGAGTATGAATTTGTCAAAGCTTGCCTTAAATTCAAGAATGGCAAATAGTATGAATTTGTTCGTTGCAAGCATATCCCAATGAAAATAATTGATCAAAAGGATATGCAGATTATAATCAAGGAACATTTGGACCTTGGTTTGATCAAAGCAGGAATTTCACCATACAACAGCCTAGGATTCCTGGTAAGAAATCATGGAGAAATAAAAAAGAACAAACCCAGATTAGTTATTAATTATCAAGAAATTAATAAGATTCTGGAGTTTGATGGGTATTTTATATCTAGCAGAGAACATCTAATTAGTTGCATACGCAATGCAAAGATATTCTCTAAATTCGATTGTAAGTCTGGGTTTTACCAGATTCGAATGCAGGAAGAAAGCAAGAAATTCACAGCTTTCTCTACACCACAAGGACACTATATTTGGGAAGTATTACCAATGTGATTGGCTAATTCACCTCTGATATTTCAAAAGAAAATGGATAATCTATTTAAAGATTATTTTAAGTTTATGTTTGTCTATATTGACGATGTGTTAATTGCATCTAAAATATGAAGGAACATATTAAACATTTAGAGATTATCTATGATGTTTACAAAAAATAAGGACTGATTCTATCATAAAAGAAAGCAGTCATTGCCAAAAGAAAGATTGAATTCCTCGGAATAGAAATCGATGAGTCAGGAATAATTTTGCAAGATCATATAGTAGAAGAAGTGCAAAATTTTCCAAACGAGTCAAAAAAAAAAAAAACAACTTCAAAGTTTTTTAGGAATTGTTAATCTTACTGGGATGTTTATTAAAAACCTAGCAAAACACAGAAAGTTGTTCCATTACTGAAAGAAGATGCCAAATTTATATGGACGAAAGAACACATACATGGGCTTAGTCAACTAAAGGAGATTTTTAAAAATCTTCTGAAAATGGCTATTCCTTAGGATGAAGATGATCTGATATTATATACAGATGCCAGTGATCAATGGTGGGCGGCAATTTTAACCAAGCTCACACCAGAAGGAGAATAGCCATGCAGATATTGCAGTGGACTTTCCTCGGATGCAGAAGCTATAAGATGGCATATCAACGAAAAGAAATTTTATGCAGTAAAAAGGGCTTTTGAAAAATGGCCATTATTTTTACTTGTCAAGAAATTTACTTTAAAAGTTGATAACACACAGGTGAAAGCTTTCTTAAGGAATATAATAGAATATAAACCTGAGAAAACAAGATTATTAAGATGGCAAGCACTATGTAAGAATTATATTTTTGATATTGTGATAATTAAATCTCATGAGAATATTCTTGCAGATTTTTTAACAAGAGATGGACAGCGGTGATATCGATGTCATCATCAAGATGCAGAGGCATTTGAGGGAACACCTTTAAATGCTTCAAAACGAGTTTAACAAGCTGGTCTTAAACGCAAAAGTTGCGGGAAGACTACAACAAGTCGATAAGATAGTTGTCTCTGATCAAATAACAGGATGTTTACAGGCTTATACTATGTTATGGTCTGTAATGCAAAGACCTATCCTCCAAGGCATTGAGAAGCCACTGGTTTCCCAAATGGAGAGTTTTCGAGTACAAGACTCTATACCTGGAGCAGGGGATTCAGATACCACTAGCACAAGTGTTAAGTCGGGATCATCTCCAGATGAGTCGGCTGAAACAAAATTTGAGACTCCAGATCCTTATCTCGAGTCCTCAAGTAAACCCTTAACCTTCGGGATTGAAGAGAAAAAGATCAACCTTAGACCTAATACTGACAAGGGTAAATCTAAGGTTGATACTAATGAAGCTACAATTTCTCCATTACAGGTGTAACAACAGAATTGTGAGAAATTGAAAACAAGAGTAGGCATTAACCCAGCTGCTATCAGGGTTGATGTTTCAGGAAAATATCCTAGGGTATGGATGAAACAAAATTCATATCCAAAGGAGGTCAAATCTTGGTATGAATTCGGGACTCTTGCTTCAATGTATACCACATCACCAAGCTTCCGAGAAATCTCAGGTATACTAAAATGAAACCAGGAAGTTGTTCATGAAACTTGGCCAAATAATGATTATTTGTCCAGAGGAGACATTTTGGAGCTATATTTCTTCAGTACAACAACAGAACCAACAGGAAAAGGCACCCACGAAGCTTTTCATTTTATCAAGTTAAGGAGGCCAGATACAAATGTTCAGAAATTTATCAAGGATCCTCTGTGTAACGTACCGTACTTTTAACTACTTAAAGTTTGCGGAAAAATTAAAAATTTTCATAAATGAATCGTGAACCATCAAAACTCGATAAAACAAACTGTCCATTCCTGAATTAGTTGCATAAAAGATCTCAAAGTAAAGTTTGTCAAAGGTATTTGCTTAAAATCTCATAACCAGTAGCGTGAAATCAGAGTATTTGACATTTCATAAAAACTTAAAACTTGGGCGGTCCTCGGGTTTAGCCTCCTGCTCAGTCCAAGCCAGCTCCTTGGACCCTACCCCTAGTCTCCACAATATCATGCTCACCTGCATCGATCAATTCTAGTGAGTCCAAAGACTCAACACGTATAAACTGGAAGTAACTAGTCAGCTTTAAATTAGAACATACAAATGGGAACTTGAAATTGTATAAATAAACTTGAACATATGTACATACATACATAGACGTGCCATAACATGAAACTTTTCTTAAACGTGCTTGCATACTTGTACATACTTGAACATACTTAAACTTCATCATTTTACGTAGAGGCATGTTTCAAAGCAAGTGACCCATAACATAAATCGTCTGATCAAACTAAACCACAATACTGGGCTGACAGGGACGAATCCACTGCCACATACATGAGATCCCCGTTCATGCTTTAACGGGTGGATTGGTCCCCGTTCATGCTTTAACGCTTTCCAATCCTGATCTAAACCCTTTCATGATTTAACGGGGTGGATTGTTCCCTGGTCATGCTTTACCGCTTTCCAATCCCATACATAAATTGGTCACAAGACATTTAGCATACCTCAAAAACTTAAAATATTTTCTTTGCACGTCGAACATACTTACTTGGCGTTGAGGGATTCGTTGGATCTCGCTTGGGGCCACTACTGCACATACTAACATGAATTTCAACAGTTAACTTGCATAACTTAGACGTAGGTATTCTTTCTCACCACCGAATTAAATAGATAGCTTATGACATTCTAGATCACTCGGGACTTGCCCTCGTTAAATCGTCGTACTAACCCATGACATCGAACCCCGAACAATCTCTAAAATGATGTGTGAACATTTCCCAAATATAAAAGACGTGAACTTACTATTAAAACTTGAAAAGAAGAAAGAACAAAATATTTTTACAGATGGGGCCGTGCTCGGGCGGTAATAAATTACCGCTCGAGCGCCAGGGTCCGCGCTCGGGCGGTAATAAATTACCGCTCGAGCGCCGAGCCTTCTAGGGGAAATGCTCGGATAGAAAGAGTGGTGCTCGAGCGGTAAAATATCACCGCTCGGGCGCCAAGTCTTCTGGATTCCGCGACACGAAACTTTAAACTCCTACTAAATAATATGAATCATGAACCAATCTATCGAGACTCATCTTAGGATGCTGTGACAGGGATTCAACTCAAACAAATGCCCCCAAAACAACGACGCACAACAACTACGCAACATAATCTCTAACATGAATTTTGACACCAAAATATTTCTTACGACTTCTAATGCAACCTAGTGCCTATCGACACAAGACTAAGCACCAAAATTTATCCCAATGTCATACTCACAATACCCAAACACAGCAGCGATCCACCAACGGTTTCCCAACGAAGCCTGCAACTCAAAAACTTCAAGAACGCATCAAAACATATTTTCAGAAAATGCAGTTTGAGCAGTCCCACAAAAATAACCATAACTCACTCAATTTTTATCCAAATACTTCGAATTTTATATCAAATCGAAGGTATCGAAGAGTTCTACGATTCTCATGTTGAAAGTTTTCTCGAAATCGCGACCGAAAAATCACAGTTTTCAAAAGAACAGCAAAAACGAGATTTTCAGATCCAGAAACGTTCAAAATGCAATCTAAATAATTTTCGCTCAAACCTTACCCTTCACACATGTATTTTTATGCATAAAAACAACGCAACACATACTATGACATGATCGACGTAGAAAAAAAAGAATATAAGTGCCTTTTGATAAATAACGTTACCGAAACGATGACTCTAACGCGGGAACGAAGCGAGAGACGATCCGGGACGAACGTGGCACTATCTTCCTTGAAGAAAAGGGGCGAAAATTGCTGAATTCTTAGAGGAGGGAGGGGTGGCTGCCACTAGCTAGAAGAACCCTAGGTTTCTCTCAAAAAAATAAAAATTTGAATTGTGTGTGTGTGTGTTAATCGGTTTTAGTGTGTGTAAAAATGTGTAAGTGTGTGTGTAACATGAGTGTGAGTGAGTAATTAGGGTGGAATTGCTTAATTAAATAATTAATCAAGCTATTTAAAATGTTAAACCAATTAACAAGCTAATAAAAATGGTAAGCTAATACCCACTTTACTAAAATCTTCTAATTTAAAATAAAATACACACTTGCTAAACTTTTAAAAGTTTTAAACCCTTAAATCACTAAATAAATAAATTAAACTTTTAAAATACTAAAACTTATAAGTCATTTAAAATGTCCCTTTCTAACTTAAAATAAAATACCACATTTAAAAATTGCCAAATTCATCGCCGGTCTCTTCTCCTCGATCCCGTATCGGATGATCGCCTGAAACATGAAACTCGAAAAACATTTAACGTGCGTCACATAAACATAATTAATTTAAAATAATGCATTTAAATAAATCATGCATGGCTAAAATTCATTTTAAATTAAAATAAATGATTTACCCATTTAAATTATTGCATGAGTTTTACGTGTGCTGATTTTGGGCTCTATACTCTGTCAGAAGAAACACTCTTTGTTGCTTCAATTACTGAAGAAGATATTTCTACCAGAAGAGCATGAGGTTTATGGGTCTGTCTAACTGAGATGGAAAAAGTCAAGTTTTCGTTTAAATTTTATCGTAATTCGATAAACGGATCATTCCTGTTAAATACTATGACAGGAAAAACCATAAGTTTTGCAGAGGATCTGTTCGAAAAGAAAAGAAATCTTCTGTGGGATAACAAGCTGTCGGGTAGTAAAGAAACTCGTCGAAAATTCTGCATTATGGCTCATGTGGGAAGATGGTTAGAACAGATCTGCCCAGAATGCCCAAATCAAAAGGAGGCAGAATTTGGCAAGGGCTTCAGACCTCGATCAGACAAGAAGCATCTTGCAGAGACATGACCAAGTGGTGAAGGACCACAACCACGTTTTTCTCGGGGAAGCCAAAAGTTTAAGATTCCTCGACAAAAATAAGTGGACATGTGACTACCATCACTTTTTCTTGGGGATAAAAAAAGCTAAAAGATTCCCCGACAGGAAGTAGTGGGCATGTGATAAACCCACTAAATGAACATGAAAACTTGAACCAAAATGACTATAAATAAAGAGTAAATGGGAACAAGAAAATTAACACAAGAGTTAAACTGAAATTTGGAACCAAAGAAAAATATATGCTACATATCTTAAGGTTTCCAAAAGAAGGATTGAAGAAATATGAAAGGAGCTGAAATATTTTAAAAATCTATGCAAACTATTAAAAGAAGAGGAGAACGAGATCTCAGCTGATATAATACAGACGCATATCCACTGGTTATCTCAGGAGATAAAATCAGAAGAACAAGCCATTGCTAGATTAATGATCTAGAAATGGACAAATCAAGAAAAGTTGGAGGGATCATTCAATCACCCACTCAACCCACTCAAGAGATAATATCAAACAAAGCTGGTTGGCAATAAAGAAAAGCTATGGCAAGAGATGAAGTCCGTGACTCAACTCCACAAAGGGCTTCTATAAATAATAAGACAGAAGGAAGATGAAGGTATCACTCAACCTCTTCATTTTTCTTCAAAATAAATTGTAATTTTTTTATTTCAAGTTTATGTGTGCTGTGAGTTCAGCTACTATAAGTAGCTAAACACGTTTATCCTCCTCTACAAGAGGTTACTATATAATAATATTTTATATGTTTGAATAAAAAAACCAAGGCTTTTGCACCTCTCATTTATATTTTCAACTTGAGCTTTTACTCTACATCTTGAGGTAGGAAACGAAACAGGGTTGTACTAAGTGCTGTTGAAGGAATCTGCATCAGAAACCATCGGTTGCGATTGTGTGGTTGGACTATAAGGAGCAGTCTGTAAAATTCGGTGGATATAACCCGGCGGCACTCTGGTCAAAAAGGTAAAATGTTCAATTTATTATACGGAAGCATGATGGGTCTTTTATAAAATAAAAAATAAAAAATCGATCATTTGAGCATGGTATATAGGCTGGAAACCTTGCGTAGCTGAATGTCTTGGGGCTATATGCCTTCAAGAACAGGCTCGATAGGTATAACAATGTCTCGTACCATAGGTAAAAGGGTAATGGATTCTTGGAAATTTTAAAATATTGGGAAGTTGAAACAAAAAATTATGGGGATAGGGAGTAAGGATAAAGTTGAGAAAAGAAGTAAGGAGTTATTGAAAGTTTGCCCACCACATGTGCTATTTAATTTTTCTTTCACTATAGGAAAATACTAAATTATTAAGTAAGTACATGATTCTCGGGATATTACCGCAGAAGGCCTAGTTCGAAGCTCAAATGTAGATTTCAGGGATGCTTACGAGGAAAATATTGGGATGCTCTTTATTTAAATTACTAATTTTTAAAATGCTATGTTATTATTGAAGAAAAGGAGTTATAGAAAATGAAGAAATTATTTTTAAAAAAAATACAATAACGAAAACTATATAAATAGATTTAATAATTTATAAAAACATAATTAAATAAAAATAAATGATAAATTACTGCCTCTAATGAGCATAATGTCATCATGTCATTTTTGGACAAGTTTTCAATGAGAGACTCTTATATCAATTTAAATTTTGATACCTTTTATAATTCACAAATTACCTTTAATTTTGCTCCAATATGTATAATTTTGTTCTTGAATTTTATTCGTTAATTAAAAAAACAAAGAAAGAAAGAAAGAAGAGAAAAATGAATGTGTTTTATTTATTAAATTATATTTTTATCTATACTATCTGATAAGGGAGAAGCTCTGATGTTAGAGTAGATGTCCTACAAGCTAACGGTTGGCTACTGAATTTATTGACTCAAGTGTTATAAACAATCTTTATTTTAATATAATTTAACTTTTTATAGTCTTCTTTTACTTTATCTGTATACCAATGCAATCAGCATAGATAAAGTTCTTGATTATACTTTAATACAAATGAATCGTAATTTGATGTTGAAACTCATTTGTAAACACTGAATAATCTAAATTCGTTCCTAGTCGATTCAGCCGCCTAAAATATGGATAAATCCTAAAATATGGATAAATGTCGCTTGAGTTCTAAACTAGCATCTGTGATGTTGTGTACCGCGTTTTTTGGTAAGGGCATAGAGATGTTCAAACATGCAGATTGGTAGTCATATGATGATTATACCGAACAACCATGTTGAGGATCGAAGTTGAGTTTAGAGGGGGGGGGGGGGGGGTGAATAAACTCTACTTGTTTTTCCTTTCTTTTGATGAGGTACTAAAATCCTGTTAGAGATAGTAGTTTATCTTGTTGCGTATACCTTCACCTAGATTACAATTATAGGTGCGGAAACAATCTGATGAAGTAAGTGAAAGACAATAATAACAGTAGGCAGTAGTTGTTTATGGAAGTTCGAAGATGAAATCTTCTACGTCTCCCCTTCTCCTTTTTCCAGAAGGTATAACTAAAAGACTTTGGATATTACAGTACAACTCTTGTACACACCCACTTCAGAAGGACTTACACCTTTGCCTACTGAAACTCTTAGTAACTCGACTCAAAAAGAACGTGATACAAAAGGTTCTGAAAAAACTCTTTTCAGATTACAAGCTCTTCCTGATAAAGTATAAGTGTTGTAAAAGATTGTGAAGAGTGTAAGAATCAGTAGCACAAGATGATCTTCAGAAGATCAGATATTTGCTATGAAGCGTGTGCTACTTTTCTTTGTGTTGAACTCAAAGTTATCAAGGAATTTCGAGGTTGTCTCGTTGAGTGAAATAGCGTTGATCCTTTAAAAGATATTATGCGTAGAGTTCTTTTTCTGTAAGGGTTTGTTCCATGTATATATAAGCGACTGAGTTCAACGTTTATGATCAGAAGATGTCTTCAGATTTCTGATAGAGTCAGCTTTATTACCAAAATAAAAGTTCCTGCAGAGAAGCTATAAAACAATCAGTCATGTTTTATACTAAACTAAGTAAAGTGAATTAAATGACTCCGTATAGTATTTAATGCTGCAATTAATACTATACTTGGTAACTTTAACGGTAACATTTAAAGTAGTCACGTTAGGCATTATCTTCTACTGATTCTGTTTTTCTATCCTTTCTACTGCTTTTGTTTTACTAGACCAGTAGCTTCTGATTTTCTTTTTGTCTACTGTTTTCTTAAAGAGTGCTGCTGGTCTGCTGGTTTTTATTTTCATCGCCACAATTAATTCATGTCTATCAATTGCCCCATTTGTGGTGATGCCAAAACCTAAACAGTAGGAAAGCGTTAAATAACAGATAATCAGTTAGTAAAAGGATAATATCAATGAAATTAACAAAATAAATTGTCAATCAGTTCAAATGTCCTTGTAAATTACTTCTTCATCTTGAGGATCCTGAAATCTTCTATCTGAAGGTTCAGCTTCTGATTGCCTTAGTTCTGCTTCAGATGGATCTCTTCGTTTTTCTTCCCCCTTTTTGGCATCAGCGGCAATCACATGGGCCATAAGATCATTCATTCTTCCAGACAAGTTTTGAATGTCATTGGTTAACATCTCCAGATACGGAGCTTGAGTAGAGATACGATCATTGAGAGTAGTGAGAGATTGAGTTTGAGAATCAATCTTGGCATCCATTACTTCCATGGAGGTGGAAAATGATCGAATAAGATCATCATGCTCGGTGAGTCGATTTAGTATATTAGTTTGAGCAAGCACGATGTGACTATAATTTCTCGATACAGCTTGTCTGAAAACAATGGTTTCAGCATGCATTTTCTCCACGGATTCCGCCGTTTTATATATTTGTTTGCTCATTCGTTCTCTGAAGAACTGAGCAACACTACATTCTGATATGCTTTCACAGGACATCCGCTTGACTAAATCAGACAGGTTATGGAGTTCCCTTTGCAGAACGTCAATCTGAAACTCCAAATTGAATGATTCTGATTCAGGTGAGGGGGTTCGCGCAAGCATGCGTTGCCTCATTTCAGCAGCGCGAGTGTTCGTGAGAGTTTGAACATGATCAGTGACAATCAGTGCAGTAGAGACTTGATTGGTGGTGAGGGAAGTGGTGTCCATCACAGCAGTAGAAGGACCAGGGTCAACAGAGGTTTTATCTGGAATAGCAGAGACATTTTGTTCGGCAGCAATTATGGTAGGAACAATCTCTTCATCAGGAGCAACCAAGTTGGAGACCAAGTTCTCTTCTGTTGGAGCAACGGCAGTAGGTGAAGCTGATTGTTCTGCAGTTATGGGTTCAGATTGCTGGTTCAGAAGAACTTTCATTTCAGCTTGATGAGCAGCAGAAAATTTCTCTAGATTTGGAAAAAGAGATACAACATCTGATTCTGCCATATGTTGTTCTGCGGTTGGAGAGGGTGATTGTGGCAATGAAGTAGCTGGAACTGCTTCCTGAGTAGTAGGGGACGTGGGAACAATTGACTCAATGACTTCTTCAACGGAAGCCAGTTCATGCACAGACAAAAGAGATGATGACTGAAGAGGCCTTGTTGGTGATGCAGGAGTACTGAGAACAGAAGCTTTTGGTGAAGCTGTAGTCCGTTCCTCAACTGTCTGGATCTGTGGAAAGTCTGGAACAAGGCCGACTTGATATTCAATTGGCTCGCCAAAGCCCTTTTCTTGATCAAGAAGTTGCTCACTCATCTGTTTCAATTTGTCAGTTAGAATCAGAATGACGTTTTGATCCTGAACAGCAGTAGGAATTGTAGGATCAAAATTTGATTTAAGAATTTTCAGAACCGATTCCAACTTCTGACATTTAAGCTGTTCGAGGATGTAGCTTCTTCTATGCAAGGCCTCGATTACATTTTCTGTTTTAGCAAGCTGAAAGACCCTCTTCTCAGCGTTCATTATTTTCCCATAGGATCCTTTCTTCTTGAAGTAAGCAAAAGAATGAAAAATTCGGACCTTGTGCCACTCGTCAAAGAAATTCATGTCATCATTGGCAGAGCTTTCTATTTCTGCCAAATGAAGATCAACACCTGTGGTCACAGTTGTTCTGAGTCCAAAAATTTGTGGTTCTTCAATCATCTTTCCTTTGCCTTTGTCGGTTGATGAATTAGGCAAAATGGGTCGAAATGCAGAAGACCCCCTTGTTGGTTCTCTAATCACTATTCCAGACATTGCTGAAAGTAGAAGCAGTAGATGTTGCTGGAACAGATGCAGCAGCTTGCACTGAAGTAGAAGCATTGGATCGTGCAGATGGAACCACTTCTGGAAACACCTGTCTGATTGGCACTTTCTCAATTTCAGAAATTGCTGCTGTCTTCTTGATTTTAAGAACAGACCGTGCTTTCTTTTTTATTTGAGTTGGTAGGGATGGTTGAACATCAGCAGCAGACTCTTCTGATACTGTTTTATCAGAATCAGTAGAGACGATCACTCTTTTCCTTTTAATCTTTCATTGAGGTTTCTGAGTCTCAGAAAGAGTCTCTCCAATCTCCTTTTTCAAGGCAACAAATTCAGCCACGGTTGGCTTGGGCCTTAAAGCGAGTACATTCTCAGCATCAATCATTGTTACCGAAACAGCATCCTGTTCACTTGTAAAAGCGAAACCAGCATCCTTGAGCATTGTGCTGATCTGAACAGCAAATCCAGAACTTTTCTTGATGACCATGTCTTTCATGATTCTGAATATTAAATGACTCCAATCCACTTTAGTTCCCTTAGTGATGGCAGCCATCACTTGAACTTTCTCCTTTGTTAACTTGTCGAACGTGTCAGCTTTGACTAATATAGCCTTCGCCACAATATCAGCCAGAATTTGATATTCCATTTTGAGTAACTTTTTGTGGCAAGAAGGAGACAATTCTTCTCCAGTGACTGAGAAAGTGCTAAGAGCAATAGACATTTCTAGCTTGGAAATATCAGATAGTTCAGAAGTACCTGAAAGTGGGAGGAGAAAAGTTGCGTCCAATAGTGCGGCGTCAATGGAGATGGATGCATCTCCTTGAGAGTGGACGATCTTTCCTTCATGCACAGTTGCCTTAGCGTAGAAATCCAGAAGTGCATTTTTGTATATCACAGCTGGTGCTTCCAAGAAGTTTCGAAGTCCTGATTTCTCAAGGTCTTGAAACATTTTAACAAGATTCTTATCTTTGACATTGAGAACTGAAGCAAAGTTGACTTGATATGCATTAAGAGTGTATGCTCCGGCCATTTCTCTACGATGAAAGGATCAGATAAAATTTGCAGTAGATAGAAGATGATTAAGAGAAAGCAGTAGCTGAGTAGCAACAGTTTTGAAACGGTAAAAGTGAAAAATGAGAAGGTGATATTTTAAAATGAATGTACAGCCGTCAAGTAAACATAAGGACACGTGTCAGTATGTTTATGGTTGAATGTTTGAAAAGACTTGCAAAGTTTGTCAGAGACGCGAATGATTTAAAATTTTGAAATAGGGGGGCTGTCCAGACGGTTACTAAAAATAATCAGATGAAGATTTGTCGTTTTATGATAACGTCTGCTGGAAGTTTCAGAGTGCTGAAATATTTGAGCACTGTGACAAAACCAGCAGACTTGTTGTTTTATCGAAAAGACAAATACTCTATCTGTTTTTTGGAAAAGGTATAAAAATCTTAGTCTGACTAAGATACTGTTCCCCCTCGGTAAATGCAACTAATAAGTGGATATTAAACACCAAACGACTTTTGGCAATCTTTCAATCTGAACCGTTGAAAATGAACAGTCGCAAGAGTCTTTGTGTCTTCCGAAGATTACTATAAATGCCTGCACAACTTAAACGAAGTTAAACATTCATAATCTAAAATGAAAGCTCAAGTTAAAGAAGAGTTAGAGTCTGATCCAAGGGCCGAAGCAAAAATGTTCAGAAGGAAGTTTGAAGATGTCATTCTTTACGTAATGATCCTTGGATCAAACTCCTGGAGTTGTAATGTCAACAATCAAAAAGATTTGTTGCTTCTATTTAGTCGGAGATGTAGCATCGATCTTTTCCAGAGGCTTTCTAATGCAATAAGAGAGTGCTGGTTGATCGATGAAGCTGATGCTCTGTAAAGTATCTGATTATACATTAGTGCTAACAAGACCCAAGCTTGCTAGATTCTTACTAGACCCAAGCTTGCTGGAATCTTTTCGAAGCAGACCATCCTTTTCCTGCTGAAGATACTACGATCTGCTGATATTACTGAATGCAAAAAGTTTAATGTAAAGCTTCTTGTTAAAGAGCATTTGTTGATCTACTGCTTTTACTTCTGCATCGTTTAATGTACTGGAATGGTTTCTAATAAAATTTCAGTTTAAGCACTTGATATTCCCTTCTGCTTTCCTGCAAATAACTTACTGTTGGCTAAATAAGATAAATAACTGATGAATGATGAATAAAATTCAGAAGAAGAGAAGTCGTCTTGATAGCTTCTACTGGAAGATAAAATAAGCCTTGTTTTGTTAATGAGACAAAATACCTTTTGCTTCTGACACAGAATCACAGAATATCAGAATAAAGTTTTTCCTAAATTAGTGCAATATATGGTAACAAATCCGATGAGAGCTAGATATGGGATGTTTCATATATCTACTGTAGTCAAGACTTTCTCGAGCTTTGGTCCCTGGTTTTCATCTATAAATATGAACATGGGTTAAACCAGATAGTCATTTTTAAGAAAAAAAAATGGCAAGAGATAATAGTCCTGATTTGGCTGATGAGTTCATGAGAGAGGTGACTGCTGCAAGAAAGGAGGCAATAGAGGTCAAGGTGCTGAAGAAGACACTTGCTTCTTGGACTAAAATCCAGGAGCTTAGGTCTTCCTTCGAGAGTGGGCGAACATCTTCTACTAAGGAGTTGATGATGATGTCGAAGTATTATCGACGTCTCCATAGTGCTGATAGTGCTGACGTTGTCTCTGATGATGGCGTCTACCTTCTTATGCTCTTAAAGGAGCTTAAGACTCTGAAAAAGATTGCTTTTTCAGATGAGTTTTTACGTACCTCTACTGGAGAGCTGACCGCTTGGTTGGCATCCTGGAGAGTTTACGTTAAAACAGAAGTGAAAAATGTACGCCCCCGTTTCTATTATCTTTAATGAAATATTTTGTCTACTGATTGTCTCCATCGTTCAACTTTTACCTTCTGCAAAATTAGAAACTGGATAATCACAGAGGAAAAGTTAAGCCAAAATATCAGATAATGATAAATAATTAAGTTAAATCTATCAATCCAAGTGTATTTCGAAAGTAAGAAAACTTATTCTCAGGGAGAAGTTTTGTAAAGATGTCTGCTGCTTGCTGATCAGTAGGAATGTATTCCAGACGAATGTTTTTCTTCTGCACATGATCTCTGATGAAATGATGTCTGATGTCTATGTGCTTCGTTCTGGAATGAAGTACTGGATTTTGTGTGATTGCAATGGCATTGGTATTGTCACAGAAAATAGGTGATTCGGAGGCTTGAATTCCATAGTCTTTTAACTGTTGCTGAATCCATAATATTTGAGAGCAGCAGCTTCCAGCAGCCAGATATTCTGCTTCTGCAGTAGATGTGGCTATGGAGGTCTGCTTTTTACTAAACCAGGATATCAGTCTGTCACCAAGAAATTGACAAAAATCACTTGTGCTTTTCCTATCCAGTTTACATCCTGCATAATCAGCATCTGAGTATCCAATAAGATTAAACGACGAGTCCTTGGGATACCAGAGGCCTACATTTTGAGTACCCTTAAGATATTTTAAAATCCTTTTACCAGCAATGTAATGTGATTGTTTAGGGTTTGATTGAAATCTAGCACAAATGCAAACAGCAAACATGATATCTGGTCTACTGGCAGTCAGATATAACAATGAACCAATAAGACCGCGATACTGAGTTACCTCTACTGGAATTCCACTTTCATCTTTATCAAGTTTAATAGATGAGCTCATTGGAGTAGAAGCAGCAGAGCATGCTTCCATACCGAACTTTTTCAGAAGCTCCTTGGTGTACTTGGCTTGATTTATAAAAATTCCAGTATCAAGTTGTTTAATCTGTAGTCCTAAGAAGAATGTTAATTCTCCCATCATGCTCATCTCGAACTGGTCCTGCATTAACTTAGCAAACTTTGCACATAATTTGGGGTTAGTTGACCCAAATATGATATCATCAACATAAATCTGAACTAATAATATGTGTTTGTTTTTGGCTAAGGTAAACAAGGTTTTATCTACAGTACCAACGATGAAACCATGATTAATGAGAAATTGTGAAAGTGTATCGTACCAAGCCCTAGGTGCTTGTTTCAGACCATACAATGGTTTATATAATTTAAAAACATGATTTGGTAACAAATGATTAGAAAAACCTGGAGGCTGTTCAACATAGACTTCCTCTTGTAGTAGACCATTAAGAAACGCACTCTTTACGTCCATTTGATATACTTTGAAGTTTTTGAAAGCAGAAAAGGCTAAGAATATTCTGATAGCTTCGAGCCTAGCTACTGGTGCAAAGGTTTCATCATAGTCTATTCCTTCTTCTTGTCTAAATCATTGTGCCACCGGTCTTGCTTTGTTTCTTACAACTGTTCCTTCCTCATTTAGTTTGTTTCTGAATACCCACCGAGTTTCAATGACAGCTTGGTGAGAAGGTCTAGGTACTAGAAACCAAACTTTATTCCTCTCAAATTGATTCAGCTCTTCTTGCATAGCTTCTATCTAACTGGGATCCAAAAGAGCTTCTTCAATCTTCTTTGGTTCATCTTGAGAAATAAACGCAGCATGTATGTATTCATTTATCATTTGCCTTCTGGTTCTCAAAGGCGCTGCTGGATTACCAATAACCAATGATGGAGGATGAGATTTTGTCCAAATAAAAGGATTTAAAATGATATCTTCCTGATTTGATATGTTGAGATTTTTCTCGACGGAACCAGTAGTAGGTTCTTGAGTGTCTTCTGCTGGTATTGGCAGATCTAATGTCTGTACTTCTGGTTCCACTATCGGAATGTCTGGTTATGGATTTTGAAGATCCTTGATGTTTGCTTCTACATCATCTTCATTGTCCAGTTCCAAGTGGATCCTGTCTAACCTGTTACTTAAATCTGACGTGTTAGATATTTCAGGAGCTGCTGCCTTCATCGAAGACAACATGAATCGACTCTTCAACATTAAGAGTTCTATTGTTGAAAATTCTAAAGGCTTTGCTTACAGCAGAGTAACCACGAAATAGTCCAGCATCTGATTTTGAGTCAAATGCAGTTAAGTGATTTTTGCCATTATTTAGTACAAAACATTTGCAACCAAATACATGAAAATAAGATACGTTGGGTTTATTCCCTTTCCATATTTCATACGGAGTTTGATTGTGCCTTTTGTTGACCATAGTTATGTTTTGCGTGTAACAAGCAATGTTAATTGCTTCAGTCCAGAAGCGCTGAGAGATGTCTGCATCTGCTAGCATTGTTCTAGCTGCTTCTTTTAGAGTTCTATTTCTCCTCTCAGCTACTTCGTTTTGTTGAGGTGTTCTGGCAGCTGAATATTCATGATGAATCCCGTGTTCATCCAAATATAACTCAAGATTTTTGTAAGTGAACTCAGTACCCCGATCACTTCTGATTTTAATGATGGAAGAAGATTTTTCATTTTGAATCCTTTTCAGAAGCTTGATCAGGAGGCTACTGGTTTCATCTTTTCCTGCGAGAAATATTACCCAAGTGAATCTAGAAAAATCATCAATAACAACAAGAGTATATTTCATTCCCCCTAAGCTCATGATAGGGATTAGACCAAATAGATCCATATGCAGTAATTCCAGACATCTTGAAGTTGACTTGCTATCTTTGTTCTTGAAACTAGATCTTATCTATTTCCCAAGCTGACAAGCAGAACAAACATGACTTTTAACAAAATTAATATCAGGTAGGCCATCAACTATATTCTGCTTTTTGAGATGATTGATTGACTTGAAATTCAGATGATTCAATTTCTTGTGCCATAGCCAGTGTTTATTACTAAGCGAGGCAACTAAGCATACAGGAGTGTTGACATGATTTGAGTTCCGAGAGACTCTATAGGTGTTGCCTTCTCTCTTTCCAGTTAATACAGTAGTTTCAGCAGAATCTCTAACTACACATGAGTGCTTCTGAAAAGCTACAGAATAACCATTATCACATAGTTGACTAATGCTAATTAGATTGTAACAAATGTTGTCAACTAATAACACATCATGGTTATGTTACCAAGGATAATATTACCTTTACCCACGGTTTTACCTTTTGAGTTGTCTCCAAAAGTTATCTTTGGTCCAGTGCAACTCATTATCTCGGAGACTAGGTTTTTCTGTCCAGTCATGTGTCTGGAACATCCACTGTCCAGATACCATGTAGAGTTACTGATTTCTGTTTTCTTCTGCTGTTCCTGCAAACACAAATTTTAGTATCTGGTACCCAAATCTATTTGGGTCCAAGCCTTATCAGTCCTTTGGGGACCCACATTTGTACAATTTTTGTACTTCGGGTATCCATGGAAGTGTGTGCAACAAAGGGTCTGTTGTTTTTACCATTGTGCATCCTAGTATGTTGTTCTTCCCTTCTGTTTCTGTTGTCCAGCCTGTATCTCTTCTGAACAGGTTTAGAATTATAGTACTGGTAGTTTTTAACCTTCATAGGAGGTTGTCTTCCTGAGTTGAATCCACTCATGATTCTAGAACTCTGGTCAACTTTTTCCTTAGGTTTAACATAACCTAGACCATAGTGCATTCTTCTGTTCATCTGATTTACATTCATTTCTACTGAAACAGTAGGTACTTCTTGTTTCTGTACCACGCTGGATTTCACAAAGTGAATATAGTTCCCTTTGCACATATCTAGTTTTGGCTTAGTATTTGTTTCAGAGGTGCCTTCATTATTACAAAATCCGAGACCACTCCTGTCTCCAGATTGTTTTTGTAACTCTTGCATCTTTTCCAGTGAAATAGAAGACTTGTTCCTAGCATTTACCAGTAGTGATAACTTCTGGTTTTCAGAAAGCATCTTCTGGTAATCTGCTTTTGCTCTTTCATTCTCTGTTTTTAATTTATTCATCTCAACTTGTAAATCATTACAGCTGTCTACTTGCAAGCAAGTTAACTTACTGTTCTGATCCTTTAAGTTCTGATTTTCGATCTTAACTTCTTCGAATGATTGAGAAAGTCTAGAATACTCTTCTACCATGTCATGTAATGCATTAACCAGATCAGTTCGTGTGAATTCGTTAGAATCAAAATCAAATACCTCTTCAGATGTCGAGGTTGAATCAGTGTTTGCCATGAGACATTTAACTTCTTCTGCATCACTGTTACTGGAATGACTTTCTGAATCAGATGACTCAGAAGTGGAGTCCTCCCATTTGGATTTGCTTTTTTCAGCAATCATTGCTTTTCGATCTTTTTTGGACTTTTTGTCATTCCTCTTGTGATCCTTTCTCTTCTGGTCATCCTTCTTTGGTTTAGGACAATCAACAATGAAGTGACCTATTTTTTCGCAGTTAAAGCATCCCGTATCACCAGATGGTGAATCTTTCTTGAAGTTACGATTGGGACCCTGATAAGTTCGATGGTTCTTTTTCATGAACCTGAAGAATTTCTTTACAAACAAGGACATAGCATCACTACTGATTTGTTTAGCAGTCTTCTCCAATGTACTGCCAATGATCACAGTAGGTAATGCTTGAGGTAAAGCTGTAGCAGCAGTAGAAGAGGTAGTAGCAGTAGCAGTAGCAGCAAGAGCCTTGGTAGGTAGACTTGAGGGCTCTTCTCCACTTCTTACCTCCAGTTCGAACTCGTATGCTTTCAGGTCTGCAAACAAGTCGTCCAGTTCCAACTTGTTTAGATCTTTGGACACTCTAATAGCCATTATTTTTACATCCCATTCTCTGGGTAAGGCTCTCATCACCTTGAGAGCTATTTCTCTGTTGCTATGCTCTTTACCCAGAGCTGTTAGCTCATTTACCAAGCTACTGAATCTTTCATCGAACTCATTTAGAGTTTCACCAGCTTTCATTTTTAGATTTTCGAACTTCTGCATTGCTACAGACAGTTTGTTTTCTTTCGTTTGCTCATTTTCCTCACATATCTGGATGAGCTTTTCCCAAATATCTTTTGCAATAGAACACATTTTAATCTTGCTAAAGGTATTCTTGTCGAGAGTTTTATATAATATATCCTTTGCAACATTATCAAGGTTGGCCTTCTTCTTATCTTCGCTGGTCCATTCACTTCTTGATTTTTCAACCATCTGGGGTGCACCCTCAGTAACAGCAAAAGCTGTGTTAGGCTTTAATATTTTCAATGGACCATCTGTGATGACATACCACATGTCATCATCTTGTGCTGCAAGATGAGCTTGCATTCTAATCTTTCAATCATCAAAATCTTCCTTAGAGAACATAGGGATCTTGCTAAAGTGTGCCATCTGTTGTAGTTTTTCACGAACAAGAATAACCTGTTCTGATACCAATTGTTGAGGATCGAAGTTGAGTTTAGAGGGGGGTGAATAAACTCTACTCGTTTTTCCTTTCTTTTGATGAGGTAATAAGATCCTGTTAGAGATAGTAGTTTATCTTGTTGCGTATACCTTCACATAGATTACAATTATAGGTGCGGAAACAATCTGATGAAGTAAGTGAAAGACAATAATAACAGTAGGCAGTAGTTGTTTATGGAAGTTCGAAGATGAAATCTTCTACGTCTCCCCTTCTCCTGTTTTCAGAAGATATAACTAAAAGACTTTGGATATTACAGTACAACTCTTGTACACAACCACTTCAGAAGAACTTACACCTTTGCCTACTGAAACTCTTAGTAACTCGACTCAAAAAGAACGTGATACAAAAGGTTCTGAAAAGACTCTTTTCAGATTACAAGCTCTTCCTGATAAAGTATAAGTGTTGTAAAAGATTGTGAAGAGTGTAAGAATCAGTAGCACAAGATGATCTTCAAAAGATCAGATATTTGCTATGAAGCGTGTGCTACTTTTCTTTGTGTTGAACTCAAAGTTATCAAGGAATTTCGAGGTTGTCTCGTTGAGTGAAATAGCGTTTATCCTTGAAAAGATATTATGCGTAGAGTTCTTTTTCTGTAAGGGTTTGTTCCATGTATATATAAGCGACTGAGTTCAACGTTTATGATCAGAAGATGTCTTCAGATTTCTGATAGAGTCAGCTTTATTACCAAAAAAAAAGTTCCTGCAGAGAAGCTATAAAACAATCAGTCATGTTTTATACTAAACTAAGTAAAGTGAATTAAATGACTCCGTATAGTATTTAATGCTGCAATTAATACTAGTACTTGGTAACTTTAACGGTAACATTTAAAGTAGTCACGTTAGGCAACATCTTCTACTGATTCTGTTTTTCTATCCTTTCTACTGCTTTTGTTTTACTAGACCAGTAACTTCTGATTTTCTTTTTGTCTACTGTTTTCTTAAATAATGCTGCTGGTCTGCTGGTTTTTATTTTCATCGCCACAATTAATTCATGTCTATCAAACCCTCCTTCGGATTTTTCAAGTGGTTATCATTCATCGAGAAGATAAGTCCATGGTTATGATTGTACACCATTAGTCCTTACGACCCGGGAAAACACTGAGGCTCTATATGCTAGGGCTGTGCTTTGACTCGTTTACCGACTCTATGAGAGTCATCAGGTAGCGAGACTGGGTACAGTTGCGACACATGTAGGAGCCAGTGCATTGTAGTCGGGAATTCACCGCTCACCTACGGGTGTGGATATCCTGTGTGATCTGATAGAATAATAGTGCATGGAATCTATGGCCAGAGTATGAGATGTACGTTAGAGAAGGAGTTCTCCAATTGTACATGTGATGCCATTATTTATTCTCAAAGATGTGCCACATAGTTATCGAATTATTATGCAACCCTCAATGAACCAATGGTTACAGATTCGATCGGGATATATGAGATGAAGGGACCGTACTGTACGTTAATCATAATCTACTAGTTTTTGCAGGCACTATCAGTGATACCTAGGGAATCATGAGGTGATGCTACTAGACGTTATTACCATGATTCGGTGGGTTTAATAAGAAATATGATTTCTGACATTCTCATGATCAATAATTGATACATAGAATGGGGCAAATTAGGATAAGCCCGAATAAAAAATTATGTCCTGAATCACAAAGAGTTGTGAACCCACGGCTAGCTGTATCCCTGAACCATTGAGGGTCACACAAGTACTGGATTATTTTGTCGTCGTTGAGATAATAAATTCAAGGAGTTGAATTTGTATAAAATATTGAGAGACTAAATTCAAGGAGTTGAATTTATATTATGATATAGTAAATTCAAGGAGTTGAATTTATGATAATTCAATATTGAAAAAATAAATTCAAGGAGTTGAATTTATGAGACATTAAATTCAAGAAGTTGAATTTATAAAATTTGGAGAGAATAAATTCAAAGGATTGAATTTATAAAATTTGAGGATTTAATTTTTTAAACTCAAAAGTTGAGTTTATTAAATATTAAATTAAATATAGTGAGAAGTATGTTTAATGGGCTTCTAGGAGTACAAGTCCAACATGCTAAATAATTAAAGTTCTTAATGGACTTTGATTAATGAATTAAACTAGTTGAACTAGCTCAATTAATTAATCAAGACCATTAATGTTAATTATGATAATTAGGTCATGGAATTTTTTATTTTAAAATTTTTGGCCTAAAATCATGGCCTCCACTAATTTGGATTGTGAGATTTTCGAGAATCAACAACCATAATTCCTCCAAATATTTAGTTTACTTAATTAATTAGATTAATTAAGTAAATGATCATTAAAGAAATATTAAGATTTCTTTATTCTTGTTTTGCATATTATTCTTTCGTGAATTGCATCCAAAAAGCTTTGACAAAGATTTTTTTCGGCTCTTCCAATTGCAAAAGAAAGCTGCTCTCGAAATCCCTTTTTTTGCAAGAAAAGTTTCGGCCACCCTATTTGATAGGTATTGGGCAGATTTTTCTTTGTGTTCTATCTCAACGCAAAATATCTTCTACACTTTCTAGTGCAAGTTAGAATAGAAACAAGTAATTCGGTCGTTGACCGGATTAGGAGATTGAAGAAAAGAGACTTGAAGCACGTACGTAGGGATTTACAACAAGAGCTATGTCCGCTAACACCGAAGTAGTTGGTGAGTGAAAATTTAACTAAAGGTAAAATATTCTAACTCCTCATGAATTTTTATTTATCAAAATCATACGAGTGCTCAATATATATATATATATATATATATATATATATATATATATCTTGAATGTCATGATCTAAAAATTTTAAAACTTCCGCTGCGTTTGGACACGAGAGAAAACCGAGATCAAACTGTGGTATCAGAGCCAGATTTTCTATATCGTATGGTTTTAAATCATATTTAATAATTTATTTCTAACCACACAAGAAATTTTTCAGAAATTGATGCACCATAAAAAAAATTTTTTTTTCCAGAAATAAAGAAAATATTTTCGGATCTGCCCGAAACTGTTCCATGCAGCGCGCGCATGCAGGAGCTCCGTGGAGCGTCCGCGCAACGTGTGCGTGGCCAGCGTGCAACGTGCGCACGGCTGTGCACGTATGTAGGGCGCGCACAGCATGCCTGCGACTGCCTGAAACGTTCGGGCAGTGCGTGGGCAGTGCGAGCGGCTGCCCGAGAACGTCTCGAGCACTGTTCTGATTATTGGGCTTGAATTGTTTGGGTCTAGGGTGCAATTTTCTGATTTTTCAAAACTTTGGATTAAATTGATATTTTATGAAAATTAGTTCAATTTATCTTTTCAAAAATTAATTTTTGGAAAATTAATAATTTTCTTGTAAAATAAATAATTAGAATATGATTTTAATTGTTTATGGTAAAAATGAGTTTTACAAGAAATCAATTATTATTGAATTAATTGAAAATTAAATAAAGATGTTTATTTAATTTATTAAATTCTGTAATAATTGTGGTGGTTAGTGATAATATTATTAAATGCATGATTGAACAATTAATTAAAATTGTATAATTAATTGATGTTAATATTTATATTAAATGCATGAAGGATGATAATGTGTTAGGTGTATGTTAGGATATTTTACTGTTTTATTCATTTTGTTAATATTTGATATTATTAAAGTGAGCCTAGTTTATGGCTCGTTCCCACCCCATGAGATGTATCTCTTATGTGCCATGACTATATAAATGTAATTATGAGAAATAGTGAGAGATCAAGACTTGAAGATGGTGGGCCCGATGCACAAGGTGAAGACATGTAAAATATTGGAAGCACTTGTAATAGTTGCATTTGCATCCCTGCATTCACCTAGGTTTTGGACCTGGATCCATGTCTTGCTCACATTGATCTAACAGTGTTGGTGATCGATCAACCTTATTGATTGTTTTTGTCATATTATGATATATATGTGATATATAGTAGTATGCATGTATGTATATTATTAGATAATATAGTTGCATGGATCCGGCAAACTGATAAGCCCAAATCTTATAGAGATTTTTAGGGATTTTATTTGTGCTTATCTAGACTTTTTATCCCAATTTATGTGCTTAATTGAATTAATAATTGTAGATTTAAATAAAAGATGAAGAATGATTAAATTTGGAAATAAAATAAATTTACAAGACTTCAAAGGAAATAAAATATTTCTATTTTATTATCTTGATATTATTGAAGTTCTTGATAAAGATGGAGTCTAATATTTGAAAATAAAATCTACAATCTTATTATCTACAAGGTTTAAGTGGAGATGGGCTTAAAAAGAATACAAGGAGAGGCCCATTTAGAAGAACAAAAGGAAGAAAAGCGTACAAAGAAGCAGCCGTAACAGAGAAGAGAAAAAAAAAGATAGAGCGCGGAAGTGCAGAACAAAGGAAAGAAGCGTAGAATAGAAGGCTACTGTGAAGTAGCACCAGCGCGGAAGAAGGAAAAGAAGGGAGGAAGACAGAAGACAAAAGTTGGAGGAATTCCTCACACACGCTATAAATCATTGAGAATTCTTTACTTCTTTCTTAACTATGTTTTCTTCATTGAATTTAAACACTAATTTTGACTTTTATTTTAAGTTTATGGAGTAGATTTTTATAGACTAAGGCCACGATAGGGCCGAGACAGATTATTTTTGATGTTTTAAGTTTGATTCAAGTCGATTATTTATTTTATTCATTGATTGATATCATTTATCACGTGTTCTTTTAATCTGGCCAATTAAATAGAATATTTGTTGGTTAATCTATAACCGAAAGGCGATAGATTAATATTTGCTTCACACGTCAATCAACACATGGTTAAATTGACTAGAAATAGTACTCGATTTCAGTGTGCGACTTTAGGTTGAAAAACTGGAATCTCACAGCGATTTAATGTGGTTGAATCTAATTAAATTCAGTTAGGAATAATTGGACTGTTAGATTTAATTAGGTTTATTAATTCGAGAAATCGTTTAATAAATAATTTTGGGAATTCCGTCGTGAATTAAATAATTAATTTAATGAATATGAATTTGACACGTAGATTATAAGTTGTCTCGGTACCGTTGTGCACCTTAGTAGTTTTTAAATAATTTGAATTTTCATCTAAATTAATAGTTTGGATTAGTTTTGCTTTAGTTAATTTATTTAAATCGTGTTATTTAGTTTTAATTAATTTATCTCCCATCATTTGAATTTTATTAGCCTAAATTAGGAAAAATAATTCATATTCTAGTATTTAAACATCAATCTCTGTGGGTACGATACCTGGACTAATCTCCAAATACTATTACTTGACCTAGTCCGCTTGCAAGATTTATTCCCAACCGAAATCGTCGGTCAAATTTTTGACGCCGTTGCCGGGGACTGAATTGTTTAATATTAGGATTTATTATTTTCTTGAGATTAGGTTTTTATTTAATTATGTTGATTCTACGCATATTCGTACGTTTGAAGTTTGTTTCTTATCTTCAGGATTTATCTAGCTGTGCATGAGCCCTGCTAAAGGAGACACAGAATTAGAGCCATTTGATCCAGAGATTGAGAATACTTTTCGACGGAGACGTAGAGCACAAAGTGAGAAATCCTCAGATTCTGACGTGGAAGAACAATTAAAACAAGAGGAGAAAGTTGAAACAGCAGGGATTGAAGCAATGGAGAACGAGGAGGATGATCGCACTGTCTATGATCTTACTATACAAACTACTTGAGGTTATGGTTCAAGCATTACTCGTCCTACTGTGGAAGCAAATAATTTTGAGTTGAAGCCATCCATCATTCAAATGATACAATATCAAGTGAGATTTGGAGGATCGCAGACCAAGGATCCTAATGCACATCTGGAGGGATTTCTATCTATCTGTGAAACAATCAAATTCAATGGAGTGAGCACGGATGCCATAAGATTGAGACTATTCCCTTTCTATTTGCATGGTGAAGCACTAGAATGGCTTAGAGATCTACCAGCTGGCTCTATTACTACATGGAATGGTTTGGTGGAAATGTTCATGAATCAATATTTTCCACCCACCAAGCTAGCACAACTGCGTATGGATATTTCATCTTTTCACCAGAAGGATGAGGAGACATTACATACAGCTTGGGGAAGATTTAGAAAGATGTTGAGGAGGTGTCCTCAACATGGTTTCTCTTCATTTGAACAAGTTCATATTTTCTATAACGGAGTTGATCCTTCCGTGCGTTCCATGCTAGATGCGGCAGCCAATGGTAGCTTATACAGGAAGACTCCACGAGTTGCACTTGAAATAATTTCAAATATGGCAGAAAATAGTGCGGGTTGGCCAGATATTAAACGAGAAAAGAAGGCCGGAGTTCTTGAATTGGATGTGTTGAATGCACTTACTGCTAAGATTGATGGATTGACCCATTAATTCTCTTAGCTGCAATCAATTCAAGCAAATCAAGTCCAAGGAATAGTCATCGAGGAACAACCCATTTTTGATGAAGAAGCAGTGAATTTTGTGGGGAATCAATGGAGACAGCAATCCCATCTATACAGTTCCACATACAATCCAGGATGGAAGAACACCCTAATTTGTCTTGGAAGAATACGGAGAATTCCCTTAATTCAACACATATTCCTCCACTGCCCATTCCTCAACAAGTGAGAAAACAAGGATTATTGGTACCTGCAGCACCTCCAGGATTCAAACAAGAAGATCAAAGACCAATTTATGAGGATTTTATGATGAAACATGTTGTTGGAATGGAGACAATACTGCAGAATCATGATGCTATCTTACGAAGGTTGGATGCTCAAATGGGTCAAATAGCCAATCAATGAGCAAACCGACCCCTTGGAACACTACCAAATGATACTGAGAAAAATCCGAAATGAGTGAATGCAGTGAGTACAGTGATCAAGGCCCAGGAAGAGGAACCAAAGAGGCAGAATTCTACAGATATGGAGGCAAAGAATGATGGAGGAGTGGAATCAAAGACAGGAGATGCTAAGGAACAGAACACTCACACCACCCCTACACGGAAGACATGTAAGAAAGGTAAGGATTTTGATTCTAATTATAATATTGATATTAATACACTTCCTTTTCCTCAAAGAGCAAGG
Organism: Primulina tabacum; assembly: GCF_025594145.1. NCBI lineage: Eukaryota > Viridiplantae > Streptophyta > Magnoliopsida > Lamiales > Gesneriaceae > Primulina > Primulina tabacum. Next base: position 23,159,129 of record NC_134561.1, on the reverse strand, counting down.
CAACTACAATTGGATCAACAATTTTCGAAATTTCTTGAAGTTTTTAAGAAATTGCACATAAATATTCCTTTTGTAGAGGCTTTGACTCAAATGCCTTCTTATGCTAAATTCTTGAAAGATATTTTGACTAAAAAGAGGAAACTTGTTGATTTTAAAACTGTTAAGCTTTCTGAGGAATGTTCAGCTATTCTGCAAAATAAATTACCTCCTAAGCTTAAGGATCCAGATAGTTTCTCCATTCCTTGCACTAAAGGTAATTTTAATTTTAACAATGCATTGTTTGATCTTGGTGCTAGCATAAATCTTATGCCTTATTCTTGTTTTGAGAAATTGGGGATTGGAGAAGTTAAACCAACCACTATTTCTCTTCAACTTGCTGATAGATCTATTAAATATCCTAGAGGGTTAATAGAGGATGTGTTGGTTAAAGGTGATAAATTTATATTTCCAGTTGACTTTGTTGTGCTAGACATGGAGGAGGATCGTGAGATCCCCCTAATTTTAGGTCGTCCTATCTTAGCTACTGGAAGAGCTCTCATAGATGTGCAAAAAGGTGAGTTAGTTTTGAGGTTGAACGATGAGAAGGTAACTTTTAATGTTTTTCGTAGTATGAAATATCCTGCTGGATCTTTTGATTGTTATAGGATCGATGCTATTGATGATATGGTTGAGTGTAGTGTGCAGGATACTTTTATTGAAGACCCACTGGAGATGCTTTTGGTGAACCCAAAGTCCACGGAATCAGACAGAGAAGAGGTGGAGGAATGTATGAACTACTTGGAGGGATCAAAGCCTCTGCCAAGATCGGTGAATTCGAAGATTGGGGAGCTTGGACATATTCCAAAATCACTTAAACCATCCATAGAAGAACCCCCATTCCTCGAACTCAAACCACTTCCTCCTCATTTAAAATATTTATTTTTGAAGGAAGAAGATAAACTGCCAGTAATTGTTTCTTCTTCCTTGACAGGTGATGAAGAAGAAAATCTCGTGAGAGTTCTAAAGGATCACATATGTGCCATTGGATGGAGCATAGCTGACATCAAGGGGATTAGTCCATCCATGTGCATGCACAAAATTTTAATGGAGAAGGAGCACTCTCCCACTACTCAACCTCAAAGGATATTGAATCCAGCTATGCAAGAGGTCGTCAAAAGAGAGGTAATCAAACTCCTTGATGCAGGTATGATCTTTCCTATATCCGATAGCAAGTGGGTAAGTCCTGTGCATGTTGTTCCTAAGAAAGGGGGAATCACTGTCGTTGAAAATGAAAATAACGAATTAATCCCCACTAGAACTGTGACTGAGTGGCGTGTTTGCATTGATTATCGCAAATTGAATGATGCCACAAGAAAGGATCACTTCCCCTTACCTTTTGTTGATCAAATGTTAGAGCGTTTGGTAGGTCATGCTTTTTATTGTTTTCTAGATGGTTATTCTGGATATATGCAAATCCCAATAGACCCCGAAGATCAACATAAGACGAATTTTACTTGTCCATATGGTACATTTGCTTATAAAAGAATGCCATTTGGTTTGTGTAATGCTCCTTCTACTTTTCAACGTTGTATGATGTCGATTTTTCATGATATGGTTGAAAAGTATATTGAGGTCTTCATGGATAACTTTTCTATTTTTGGTTTTTTTTTTCGACTCCTATTTGGTTAATTTGTCAAAAGTGCTAAAGAGATGTGAAGAAACAAATCTTGTACTTAACTGGGAGAAATGTCATTTCATGGTAAGGGAAGGAATGGTCCTTGGTCACAAAATTTCTGAAAAAGGTATTGAAGTGGATAGAGCTAAGGTAGATATCATAGAAAAGCTTCCTCCTCCTACTAATGTCAAAGGAAATCGTAGCTTTATTGGGCATGCAAGTTTTTATAGGCGATTTATCAAGGATTTCTCAAGTATTACTAAGCCTTTAACTAATTTGCTAATGAAATATGTTCCTTTTGTTTTTTCTGAGGATTGTTTACAAGTTTTTCAGGTATTAAAGCAAAAGTTGACCACCACGCCGATCATTGTCGCACCAGATTGGAATCTACCTTTTGAACTCATGTGTGACGCAAGTGATATTGCTTTTGGGGCTGTTTTGGGGCAAAAGAGGGACAAATTCTTGCATGTAATCTACTATGCAATCATGACACTTTCAGGAGCTCAATTAAACTATGCTACTACAGAAAAAGAGTTGTTGGTTGTTGTGTTTGCTTTGGACAAGTTTTTGCCATACCTTGTAGGGAGTAAAGTGATAGTCCACACGGATCATTCAGCTTTAAAGTATCTCTTAAACAAGAAGGATGCCAAGCCAAGATTGATAAGATGGATCCTTCTACTGCAAGAATTTGACATAGAGATCGTGGATCGCAAGGGGACTGAAAACCAAGTTGCTGATCATCTATCGAGATTGGAGAAGCCCGAGGAAGGTAAGTATGTAATTAGAGATGGATTTCCTGACGAGAAACTTTATGCCATCTCTAATTTACCATGATATGCTGATTTTGTCAATTATTTATCATGAAAATTTATTCCTTCTCATCTTACATATCAACAGAAAAAGAAGTTCTTTTCGGATTTAAAATATTATCTTTGGGAAGATCCTCTTTTGTTTAGAATCTGTGCAGATGGCATTATTCGTAGGTGTATTCCAGAGGAGGAGGTAAGTTCTATACTTGCTCATTGTCATAGTGGTCCAACTGGAGGACATTTTGGAGCTAGTAAAAAGGCCACAAAAATCTTTCAAGCTGGATTCTACTGGCCTACACTGTTCAAGGATGCACACACTTATGTTTTGAATTGCAATGAATGCCAATGTGTTGGTAATATTTCAAGGAGACACGAAATGCCATTGAATAATATTTCAGTCTGTGAATTGTTTGATGTGTGGGGAATTGTTTTCATGGGGCCTTTTCCAGATTCCTTAGGAAATAAATATATTTTGGTAGCTGTGGATTACGTATCCAAGTGGGTGGAAGCAAGTGCTTGTAGAACCAATGACTCTAAGGTTGTGATCAAATTTTTTAAAAAAAATATTTTTTTAAGATTTGGCACACCTAGAGCCATTATTAGCGATGGGGGAACACATTTTTGTAATCGCAATTTTGAATCTCTTTTGGCTAAATATGGGGTCACGCACAAGGTGGAAACACCTTATCATCCTCAAACTAGTGGTCAAGTAGAAGTGTCAAATAGGAAAATTAAGAAAATTCTTGAGAAGACTGTTGGATCTTCGAGGAAGGAATGTGCTAGTAAATTGGATGATGCATTGTGGGCATATAGAACAGCATTCAAAACCCCTATAGGAACTTCCCCTTTTCGTTTGGTCTATGGAAAAACTTGTCACCTTCTTGTTGAACTAGAGCATAGGGCATTATGGGCTACTAAATTTTTGAACTTTGATGTGCAAGCTACATGTTATCATCGTCTTCTACAACTCAATGAGCTGGAGGAATTTCGTCTTGATGCATATTAGAATGCGAAAATCTACAAGGAAAAGACAAAGAAGAGGCATGATGCAAGGATTGTGCACAGGGAATTTGAGTCTGGACAAAAAGTTCTTCTTTATAACTCTCGTTTGAAACACATGCCACGTAAACTACGTTGCAAATGGTTCGGGCCTTTTACTGTTACTGAAGTTTTTCCCTTTGGTGTTGTAGAAATCCGTGGAGATTCTGGAAATCCCTTTAAGGTGAATGGACATCGACTGAAAATTTTTCATGGAGGAATTGTGGAGCAAGAGGAGCCGAGTACTCCTTTGCATGATCCAACCTAATTTATAAAGGGAGTTGTCTAGCTATAGACAAGAAATTTAGCGTTTGCTGGGAGGCAAACCAGTGATTTATTTTATTTCGTTTTATTATATTTTATTTACTTTTTCATTCTATTAGGTTAATCCTCTGTGATTTTGGTGTGTGTAGGGAATATTGGAATGAAGTAAGATGAATTAGACTCTGGAAAAGCTAAACTGTTGAAATAAGAGATTACCAGCACTGAGGAATTCTACCATCCCCATGTTGTACTCCATGGATATTAAAGCACACTGCCAGGGAAGTGTTCTCTTACTATTCTACATCCAAATTCTATAATCTTTTTGAATGGCATGACACTGAGGGCAGTGTAAATCTAAAGCGTGGGGGGGATTTGATTTGTGTTTGTTTCACGTCACCACACTTAGCATGTGCTTCAATGTTTAATCCTCGAGCATGAAAATTTTTTCTTTGGTTATTCTTTGAGAAACCGCACTAGTGATTACATGATACACTAATTAAATTTCTATATTTTTGAACACTCAAGAAATTACATTATACCTAGAATTGATTTAGATGAGCTGTAGTTGTAGCCAAAGGATTTGAGCTCAAACTAGTTTTGTATCATATTTTGAGACATAATGCACTTTAAGTCATACTTATATGAATTAATTATGAATTGGCAAGAGGCGGGCTCATTAAAAAAAAAGAGAAAGAAAAGAAACAATCTAGAACTTGTCTGATTATCTTTCGAGGTAAAAATACGGAGGAGAATTACTTAGGGATGATTTAGGCGATCTTTGGACCGTTTGAGCCTTTCGAGCCTACCCAATGCATCATTCATATCCCTAGTATTCCCTTTTGAGCCTAATAAATCGAATGGAGTGTGTCAAAGACATACAATTAGCCCCCATTCGTATTCTTCAAAATCCCACATCAACTATCCAATTTTAGCTCTTACACTATACCTCTACCTTAATTTTGAGAGAAATAAACTCTTTAGCGCTTTAAAATTTTCAATAACTCTCATGTGCTGATTGATAAGAAAAATTGGAGGAGTTTGAAAAAAAAATCATGAACGTTGTATGATGAGGTGATTGAAAAACCTAAAAGGGAATGTTGTTGAAGATCGAAAAAAAACTGGAGGAAGAGAAAAAAATATATGAGAATATGAATGAAAGTACAAGTAAGATGAAAATTTAGGTGGATAAATGATGAAATTCCTTAAGGGAAGGAAGATAAGAGATGAAGGAGCGCGCTGTATGATTAAATTGTTTATTTTCTCTCATTTTGAATCTCCCTACCTTTATTGTAGCCGTGAGTCGTGGCCTAACATTATAAGCTTGAAAAGACCTATTGACCGGGTCATATTCCTCCAACATTTAGTGGAGAGAGATATGAAAGATAAGCTTATGGAGAGTTTCTTTATATGGAAAAAAATCAGAAAATATGAGCACTCCTTGAACTAAAACAACTTTGAGGAATATGAGTTTTAACTTCCACACTACACACGTCTCATTATCTTGATCTTTTCTATTGAATGCTTGAGTTTTAAAGTTGCAACGAAAGTGAATTTCACGATTTTCAAAGTGTGATCTTTTGATTGAGTGTGACGTAATTTAGAAAGTTGAAAGGTGTTGACTATGTCAATTTTGTGGTGAGTCATTGAATATTCCTCGGTTATATTTTTATCCTTTTATTTGCTCGAGGACGAACAAAGGCTAAGTGTGGGGGGATTGATAAGCCCAAATCTTATAGAGATTTTTAGAGATTTTATTTGTGCTTATGTAGACTTTTTATCCCAATTTATGTGCTTAATTGAATTAATAATTGTATATTTAAATAAAAGATGAAAAATGATTAAATTTGGAAATAAAATAAATTTACAAGACTTCAAAGGAAATAAAATATTTTTATTTTATTATCTTGATATTATTGAAGTTTTTGATAAAGATGGAGTCTAATCTTTGAAAATAAAATCTACAATCTTATTATCTACAAGGTTTAAGTGGAGATGGGCTTAAAAAGAATACAAGGAGAGGCCCATTTAGAAGAATATGTAATGCCCGAGAATTAATCACTGTTAATTAACGAGTATTGAGTTATAATTCAAGGTGATTATGAAAGGATTAACCGGGACACGATTTGAGTCGGCGTGAAATGAATTATGTGCGAGGACAGTACCTCTCGCGCACATGCGCGACATGAGATGCGCACATGCGTGAAGTGGGCAGAGAGTCTCGCGCATATGCGCGGTGGGTGTGCGCGCATATGCGCGAGCTGTGCAAGTCATGTCCAGAGGGCCTCACGCATATGCGCGACGTGTATCTGCGCATATGCGCGAGATAAGCCGAGAGTTGGCATTTTTGAATATTGGTCTCGCGCATATGCGCCTAGTAAGGGCGCGCATATGCGCGAGATGCCGTGTAGACAAGCGCCAGGGCTTATCGCCTCGCGCATATGCGCGGAGGAGGGTCGCGCATATGCGCGAGATGTGTTGCACGTAGAGTGAGCCATTTGCCTTGTTGCATGTACGTGTATGTATATATATATAAACATATACGTTTTAATCTTCAGAAACAAGAAATTGAAGGAAACGTTAGTAAAAATTGTCCTTGAAGCTTAGGATCGCGATTGTGCAAAATCCGTCTGTCTGATTTGGAATCCGACTTCAGTACTGTGTTTCTATCAACTCAGGCTACAACTGGACGTAAGTTTTACTACGTTTGACATGCTTTGAAATTATGATGTTGTCAGAATTGAATGAAATTCATATATGATGTTCTTGACATGTTAGACATCATAGAATTGAAGTCAGATTAAGAAACAGACTGATTATAGAACTGTTATGATTTTCTGAAGTTAATTGATTGAGATATGATATCAGATTGTATTGGTATTGATTATTAGTTGAGGGGATTATTATCTGGTAATGTTGAATTGACCGGGATATCTGGATTATGCGATTATGCCGTTGATTTTGAAATATTGATCAGATTGGGATCGATTTGAGCAGTATATTGATATGATATTATTGATATTGACGTGGCCAGATTGTGGGACTGACAGAGTTTGAATTCCGGACAGGAACGTCATCAAAACTGCAATAAACGAAAGGTATAAGTCAATGTTGTATTGGGAGATCGACTTGAGTCGGTTTGGACTTGAGTTTCCCTAAATCACATACTTATTATTATGTTCTATTATTGTGATTATTGATTTGATTAAATGCTTGTTCTATGGAGTTATAGGAGCATGCATTAGACGAGTAATCTTGTGACAGAAGTACCTGATAGTGGCGGGATAGCCACGGGCACATTGCACGATGTCACAAGATAGTGTATTGGTGATAGGACCACAGTCCATGACGGTTAGGTCAGGACAATGAGTGTTTGGTTATATCGACGTGGATAGAACTGGAGTCTTTTCTATTACTGTTGAACGATATAGGAATACCACATCTGGAAATCGGGATCCCTAGACTAGGATTGAGTCTAGTCTTAGTCGTGGAGTCACAAGCATTGTCGACAGTTTGATATTGATTATGTTTCAGCTTTTGATATATATTGCTGTTATCTGTCCATGCTTTTATGGTTATCATATGATTGCATGTTTCGTTGATTTATACTCGGATTATATTTTCACCGGAATTATCCGGCTGTTGTCTTGTTTGTATGTGTACATGACAACAGGTGGGACAGGATCAGGGTCTAGGAGATGAGGAGAGATCGTGATAGAGTGGAGACTTCGTACTTTGATGTATATAGGGTTTTGACACTGGATAATTAGATGTTGAACCTTAGTTTTTACTGGTTTGTAGACTGTACATGACTTGTACTTTATTTTATACTGAGTTGTATATTAGTTTGATCTCACTACGTTCCGCATTAAAAAGGAAAAAATTTTATGACCCCAATTACTTGATTAGCAAATTGATCCTGATGATGATTAAGAATTGATTAGCGTCCGGGTCCCCACAAATAAAAGGAACAAAAGCGTACAGAGAAGCAGCCGTAACAAAGAAGAGAAAAAAAGACAAAGCGCGGAAGAGAGAGGCGGAAGTGCAGAACAAAGGAAAGAAGCGTAGAACAGAAGGCTACTGTGAAGTAGCACCAGCGCGGAAGAAGGAAAAGAAGGGAGGAAGACAAAAGACAAAAGCTGGAGGAATTCCTCACACATGCTATAAATCATTGAGAATTCTTTCTTTCTTTCTTAACTATGTTTTCTTCATTGAATTTAAACACTGATTTTGACTTTTATTTTAAGTTTGTGGAGTAGATTTTTATAGTCTAAGGCCACGATAGGGCCGAGACAGATTATTTTTGATGTTTTAAGTTTGATTCAAGTCGATTATTTATTTTATTCATTGATTGATGTCATTTATCACGTGTTCTTTTAATCTGGCCAAGTAAATAGAATATTTGTTGGTTAATCTAAAACCGAAAGGCGATAGATTAATATTTGCTTCACACGTCAATCAACACATGGTTAAATTGACTAGAAATAGTACTCGATTTCAGTGTGCGACTTTAGGTTGAAAAACTGGAATTTCACAGCGATCTAATGCGGTTGAATCTAATTAAATTCAGTTAGGAATAATTGGACTGTTAGATTTAATTAGGTTTATTAATTCGAGAAATCGTTTAATAAATAATTTTGGGAATTCCGTCGTGAATTAAATAATTAATTTAATGAATATGAATTTGACACGTAGATTATAAGTTGTCTCGGTACCGTTGTGCGCCTTAGTCGTTTTTAAATAATTTGAATTTTCGTCTAAATTAATAGTTTGGATTAGTTTTGCTTTAGTTAATTTATTTAAATCGTGTTATTTAGTTTTAATTAATTTATCTCCCATCATTTGAATTTTATTAGCTTAAATTAGGAAAAATAATTCATATTCTAGTATTTAAACATCAATCTCTGTGGGTACGATACCTGGACTAATCTCCAAATACTATTACTTGACCTAATCCGCTTGTTAGATTTATTCCCAACCGAAATCGTCGGTCACAAACATACAAACATGGCACGCGATTTTAAATTAAAACGATGAGACAATTTTAAAATTAAAATCCCTCATTTTGAATATGATTCAAAAATTTATATCAAACTGAAAAAGTAAAAATTAAAAGAGTTTAATTTTTCCTTGCCTTTCATCAATCGTGGTTGCATGTTGATCGCTACCGCGGACAGTGTCTGGCTCATATTATTGGGGAGACCTGGACGCCAGAAAGCTGTGACTTCAACCGGACATATGACGTGAATTGAGTGGAACTCCAATGACTTCGGATCATATTATTGGGGGAACTCATGGCGACCGTCCACTACAATTCAATATTGATGGGTCGCTTTGACACATGAAAATAAACGGCGTCATATTATTGGGTCCTTATTAAACGTGAGGCGAAATAGGCGGAGGTTGCATAGGGATGAAATTGAATTTACCTTTTAGAAATTATAATTGACTGATATTATTCGTGATTATAATTGGCTAATTGGATTCTACGTGCCCAATAAGGAAATACGATTTTCCTTTTTCATCAGAGAATGGTGGAAATGTCAAAATAGTGGGAGAGAAATTTATAAAATGAAATCCAAATTTTATAACTTAGATTTATTTTAAAATAATCAACATCCCTTATTCTGTTTCCATATCAGTATATTTTCGATTTCGTCACGTAATACATTTCTGTTATTAATAAGCTAACTGAATCTAATTTTCAAGACTGGTTGGGAAAATTGTTCTGAATTCGGAGAAAATAGCATAGACATTAATGTCAGTCCTGCTGAACTGACAAATCATGCAAGATGTAGGACCATAGTATGCAAGCTAAAGTGTAACAAGCTCGCTTCTATGTCAAATGATTTGTAGGGACAATTTGAGAAAATGTTGAATGCTGCTGACATTCGAATACACATGCAAGAGTTGCATGGTACATGAAACTCGTACAGTGATGCACACCATTTTTAAATGATCATGACTACATGCATGCAAGATGGGGCTCTGGCCCATGAGAATGGTGTACATGTGATTGGGTTTATTGAGAATGTGGTGGGCCTGGAATATCTTATTCTTAACAAATTACTTGATGAAATCAAATTGTTGTCTTTCTCTTCCTCATTTGACGGGGTTATGGTGAACTTCAATTTGAATAAGATAGATGATAGCCTTGAAGAGCTAGTCAATACGCTTATGAGATCACCATAAAACAGAAAATTGTTGTTTTTCTAATAGGCCTCTCGTCAGACGAAAAATACCTCACAAAGTAAGGGAAAGAAATGTTATGTCCCTCATAAGAAAAACAATCCCAATAAGAGGTAAACTCTGAAGGACACTTAAAAGGCCTACAAAGCCCGATAAGTCAGAACATATTTATTTCACTGCAAGAAGTCCGGACATAAGAAATTATATGCGCCAGAATGTTTTGGAAATGATAAGTGAATGTCCAAGTAAACATGATTTCAACAACAAACAAAAGAAAGTTATATGATCCAAATCCCGCACAAATATGACACGCTAGACTATGTCACATTTCCCAAAGAAGGATGCACAAGCTAGTGGGAGAATGCATTTTTGACTTGACAGATATAAATTCTCTACGTACCCGTGAATCCTGTCTAAAATGAAAAATTACCAAGACTCCATTCAATGGAAACGTGGAACGTGCGCATGCTCTACTAGATTTGATCCACACGGGGCAATCCTACTTCATTACCTTTACTGATGGACCATTCGAGGTATTGGTATGTTTATTTTATGAAACCCAAATCTGGAGTATTTGAAAGGTTCAAAAATTCAGATATGAAGTAGAAAACAGCTAGAATGAGTATTAAGACACTTTGATCTGATCGAGGTGGAGAATATTTAAGTGCTGAATTTTTGGGTTATCTAAAAGAGAATGAGATTTTCTCGCAGTGAACTCCACCAGCAACACCACAATTGAATGGTGTTTATGAACGTGGAAATCGAACCTTGATTGACATGGTTCGATCCATGATGGGATTCAATAAATTGCCTACATCGTTTTGGGGCTTTGCGCTTAAAACTGCGGCAATGTTGTTGAATAATGTCCATACTAAAGCAGTGGATAAAACATTATATAAGATATGGATGGGAAAATCTCCCAAATATTCTTACATGAGAATATGGGGATGTCCTGCTTACGTGAAGCAGACAGTAGGAGACAAATTGGATAATAGATCCAATTTGTGCTACGTTGTAGGATATCCAAAGAATTGTGTTGGATATTATTTATATCACCCCAATGAAGCAAAAGTGTTTGTTTCAAGAAATGCCACCTTTTTGGAAAAAAAATTTCTATTAGATAGAAAGGACAAGATGATAGAACTTGAAGAAATTCAAGATACTCCCTCAACAATAGAAGTTGAACCCATTTCCCAACAACCAATAGTTGAAGTACAAGCTCCTAAAAGGTCTGATAGTGTTATGAGACCACCTGCAAAATATAAGCTTCTTCATGAACAAAGTCGTGATGAGCATTGTGTTGGATGTGATCCAATGAATTTCAAAAAAGCAATATCTGATACTGATTCAACCAAATGGCTTGGTGCAATGCAGTCTGAAATGGACTCTATGTATTCAAACCAAGTCTGGACATTGGTGGATCCATCTGAGGGAATCGTTCTCATAGGTTGTAAATGGATCTACAAAAGAAAGATTGGGGCAGATGGGAAGGTATTGACCTTCAAAGCAAGACTGGTTGCAATGTGACGTAGATGATTCAAAATCGACCTCTGGTTTTGTATTCATGCTAAATGGTGCAGCTGTCTCTTGGAAAAGTTCCAAGCAAGACATCATTGCGGATTCTACCACTGAAGCTGAATACATTGCTGCATCTGCTGCAGCCAAAGAGGCAGTTTGGATGAGGAATTTTGTCCAAGAGTTGGGCGTTCTTCCTAATGGATTTGATCCAGTCCCGGTGTACTGCGACAATACTAGTGCCGTTGCACAAGCAAAGTAACCAAGGTCTCATCAGCGATCCAAACATGTACTCAGGAAGTTCCACATCATCCGGTAAATTGTAGGAAGATGAGATATATCAGTCGAAAGAGTACCCTCTGTAGATAATGTTGCTGCTCCACTAACAAAGCCCTTGCCAGGACCATTGTTTGAGAAACGTCGCGAAGCAATGAGATTATAGTTATGGGTAATTGGCTCTAGGGCAAAAGGTATATTGTTAGAGTATATGCCCTGCAAGCCAACGGTTGGCTAGGGAATTTATTGACTCAAGTGTTATAAACAAACTTTATTTTAATATAATTTAAATTTTTATGGTCTTGTTTACTTTATCTGTATACCCATGCAATCTGTATAGATAAAGTCCTTGATTATACTTTAATACAAATGAATCGTAATTCGATGTTGAAACTCATTTGTAAACACTGTATAATCTAAATTCGTTCCTAATCGATTCAGCCGCCTAAAAATGGATAAAGGTCGCTTGAGCTCGAGACTAGCATCTGTGATGTTGTGTACCACGTTTCTTGGTAGGGACATAGAGATGTTCAAACATGCAGATGGGTAGTCATATGATGATTATACCGAACAACCCTCTCTCGTACTTTCAAAGTGGTTATCATTCTTCGAGATGATAAGTCCGTGGTTATGATTGTACACCATTAGTCCTTACGACCAGGGACAACACTGAGGCTCTATATGCTAGGGCTATGCTTTGACTCGTTTTTCGACTCCAAGAGAGTCATCAGGTGGCGAGATTGGGTACAGTTGCGACACATGTAGGAGCCAGTGCATTGTAGTCGGGAATTCACCGCTCACATACGGGTGTGAATATCCTCTGTGATCTGATGGAATAATAGTGCATGGAATCTCTGGCCAGAGTATGAGATGTACGTTAGAGAAGGAGTTCTCCAATTGTACATGAGATGCCACTATTTATTCTCAAAGATATCTCACATAGTTATAGAATTATTATGCAACCCTCGATGAACCAATGGTTGCAGATTCGATCAGGATATATGAGATAAAGAGACCGTACTGTACGTTAATTATAATCGACTGGTTCTTGCAGGCACTATCAGTGATACATAGGGAATCATGGGGCGATGCTACTAGACGCTCTTACCATGATTCAATGAGTTTAATCAGAAATATGATTTCTGACATTCTCATTATCAATAGTTGATACATAGAATGAGGCAAATTAGGGTAAGCCCGAATAAAGGATTATGTCCTGAATCACAAAGAATTGTGAACGCACGGCTAGCTGTATCCCTGAACCATTGAGGGTCACATAAGTACTGGATTATTTTGTCCCCGTTGAGAAAATAAATTCAAGGAGTTGAATATATAGAAAAAAATTGAGAGAATAAATTTAAGGAGTTGAATTTATAAAATTTGGAGAGAATAAATTCAAAGGATTGAATTTATAAAATTTGAGGATTTAATTTATTAAACTCAAAAGTTAAGTTTATTAAATATTAAATTAAATATAGTGAGAAGTATGTTTAATGGGCTTGTAGGAGTACAAGTCCAACATACTAAATAATTAAAGTTTTTAATGGACTTTGATTAATTAATTAAACAAGTTGGACTAGTACAATTAATTAATCAAGCACATTAATGTTAATTATGATAATTAGGTAATGGAATTTTTTATTTTAAAATTTTTGACCTAAAATCGTAGCCTCCACTAATTTGGATTGTGTGATTTTCGAGAATCAACAACCATAATTCCTCCAAATATTTAGTTTACTTAATTAATTAGATTAATAAAGTAAACAATCATTAAATAAATATTAAGATTTCTGATAGACTTAATTTAATTGTGGTGATGAGAGTCAAAACCAGTAGATCGCGTTAGTAAAACCAGAAAATAGTATAAAAGCAGAATCTCTCGTATCACCTTAACAAAGCAGTACTCTTCGAGTACTTATCAACTTAGATAAACAGAAGCAGAACTCGGCTTATACAAGATCAGAACATAACGACTTTTACTTGATCTTTACAATATTAAATGTTACCGTTACTAAATCTAGTACGAGTATTTAGTGCACCATTAATGCTGAACAAAGACATTTAACGCTCCTTACCAGTTTTGGTATGAAACAAGACTGATTGTTTCGTAGCTTTCTGCAGGACCCATTTTAGGTACTAAAGCTGATCTTGCTCAGGAGTCTCAGAAGCCGTCCATGAATATGGACGTTGGACTCAAGTTTTCTATATATATTAAGTTCAATCATATATAGAAAACAACATTATTATCTTTATCTACACAATGATTATTTCAACGTGAGTTTGAGCTATCATCAACTACTTATCTTCAAAGCTCAACATACAGAAAAGCAGCACACGCTTTATTATCAATATCCCATCTTCTGAGATCATATTGTGCTGCTGTTTCGTAAATCTCTTCAAGCTTAACACTTTGTTACATCTTTGAGAAGAGTTTGTAAACTGGAAAAGAGTATTTTCCAGAACCTTGTTGTATTCGTTTTTACTGAGTCGTGTAAATAATAGTTTCAGTAGGCCAAGGGTAAGCCCTACTGAAGTGGGTGTGTACAAGTGTTGCAATGTAATATCCAAAGTCTTTTAGTGATACCTTCTGGAAATAGAAGAAGGGGAGACGTAGAAGATTTTATCTTCGAACTTCTAGAAATAACCACTGTTCTACTGCCTACTGTTTTATTGTGTTTCACCGTATTCCATCGGATCTTTTTCGCACTTATTATTGTGATATGCTGGACTTACTCATGAACAAGATAAGCTATAAATTCTTACAGGATTCTAGCACCCTTTGCAAAATCAACCAACAAAGGAAAGAGTTTATTCACCCCCTCTCTAAACTCTATATTGATACCCAACAAGTGGTATCAGAGTAGATTTTTCTTGTTCTATATTTACAACAGATATGGCACACTTCAGCAAGGTTCCCATGTTCTCAAAAGAAGACTTTGATGATTGGAATATCTGGATGCAAGCTCATCTTGCAGCTCGAGACAATGACATGTTGTTTGTCATCACAGATGGTCCATTGAGGATCTTGAGGCCTAACATTGTTGTTGTTGTCATTGAGGGGGCACCCCAGATGGTTGAGAAGCACAAAAGTGAATGGACTGGCGAAGATAAAAAGAAAGTCAATCTTGATAATGTTGCAAAGGACATTCTCTACAAAACTCTCGACAAAAATACCTTCAGTAAGATCAAGATGTGTTCTACTACTAAAAAGATTTGGGAAAAACTCATCCAAATCTGTGAAGGAAATGAACAGACGAAGGAGAATAAACTGTCTGTATCAATGCAGAAATTTGAGAATCTCAAAATGAAAGCTGGAGAAACTCTGAATGATTTTGATGAACGTTTCAGCATCTTGGTTAATGAGCTAGCAGCTCTTGGGAAAGAATATCGCAACAAAGAAATATCACTCAAAGTTATGAGAGCTCTACCCAGAGAATGGGATGTAAAAACTATGGCTATGAGAGTATCCAGAGATCTGAACAAGTTAGAACTACATGACTTGTTCGCAGACTTAAAAGCCTATGAGTTCAAACTGGAAGTGAGAAGCGGAGAAAAGCCCTCACCAAATCTACCTACCAAGGCTCTTGCTGCTACTACTGCTGCTGCTGCTGCAGTGTTCCAAGTACATTACCTGCTACTGCCATTGAAAGCACATCTGAAAAGATCAGCAATGATGCTATGTCTCTATTTGTGAAGAAATTCTCCATATCCATGAAAAAGAATCACCGAGCTTATCAAAGTCCTAACCGGAACTTCAAGAAGGATTCATCACCCGGTGACATGGCGTGTTTTAACTGTGGAAAGATCGGTCATTTTATTGCTGATTGTTCAAAGCCAAAGGATGATCAGAAGAAAAAGGAATACAAGAGGAATGACAAGAAATTTAGAAGAGACCGCAAAGCGATAATTGCTGAAGAAAGCAAATCAAAATGGGCGGGTTCTAGTTCTGAGTCTTCTGACTCAGAAAGTCATTCTTGCGAAAGTGATGCAGAAGAGATCAAATGTCTCATGGCAGATATTGAACCAACCTCGACATCTGGAGAGGTACTTGACTTTGACTCTGACAAATTTACACGAAATGATTTGATTAAAGCACCGCATGACATGGTAGAAGAGTACTCGAGACTTTCTCAGTCATTCGAGGAAGTTAAGATTGAAAATCAAAACTTAAAGGATCAAGTCAGTAAGTTCGCTTGCTTGCAAGAGAATAGCTGCAATAATTTAAAAGTTAAGATGAGTAAGTTAAGAAATGAGAATGACAGTGTTAATGCAGATTACCAGATGATGAAGTCTGAGAATCAGAAGTTATCAATTCTGGTAAATGCATGGAACAAATCTTCTATTTCTTTAGAGAAGATGCAAAAATTGCAGAAGCAATCCGGTGACAGAAGTGGTATCAGATTCAGCAATAGTGAAAGCACTTCCGAAACGAGTAATAAGCCATAACTGAATACAAGCAAAGGGAAATACATTCATTTTGTTAAATCCAGTGTGGTATATGAACCAGTAGTACCAACTGTTCAAGTTGAACTGTAGATCAGACGAACATAAGGAAGCATTATGGTCTGGGTTATGTTGAACCTAAGGGAAGAGTTCACCAGAGTTCTGGATCCAGCAGAGGATTCAACTCAAGATGAAAACCCTCTATGAAGGTTAAAAACTACCAGTACTATAATTCTAGACCTGTTCAGAGATATAGGCCAGAAAACAAAAACAGAAGAGAAGAACAACATTCTAAGATGCATTCTGTTAGAAATAGCAGACCTTCTGTTGCACACACCACTTTAAATACCCGAAGTACAAGGTCACCTAAAATTGTATAAATGTGGGTTCCTAAAGGACTGATAAGGATTGGACCCAAATAGATTGGGTACCAGATAAATTTGTGTTTGCAGGAACAAGATAGGAAAGCCAAAATCAGCAGCTCCACATGGTATCTGGACAGTGGATGTTCCAGACACATTACTGGACAGAAGAATCTACTATCAGAATTAATGATTTGTACTGGACCAAAGATAACCTTTGGGGACAACTCAAAAGGTAAAACCGTGGGTAAGGGTAAGATTATCCATGGTAACATTACTATTAATGATGTACTCTTAGTTAAAAAAACTTTGTTACAACTTGATTAACATTAGCCAACTGTGTGATAATGGTTAATCTGTAGCTTTTCAGAAGCATTCATGCACTGTTAAAAAATACTGATGAGTCTATTGTATTAACTGGAAAAAGAGAAGGCAAGACATACAAAGTTTTATGGAATAAAGATCATATTAATGTTCCTGCATGTTTAGTTGCCTCTCTTAGTGATAAACATTGGCTATGACACAAGAGATTGAATCATGTGAATTTCAAGTCAATCAATAATCTCAAGAAGCAGAACATAGTTGATGGTTTACCTGATATTAATTTATTTAAGAATCATGTATGTTTTGCATGTCAACTTGGTAAACAAGTCATATCTAGCTTCAAGAATAAAGGTAGTAAATCAACTTCAAGGTGTTTAGAATTATTGCATATGGACTTATTTGGTCCAATCCCTATCATGAGCTTAGGGGAAATGAAGTATACACTTGTTGTTGTTGATGATTTTTCTAGATTTACTTGGGTAATATTTCTTGCTGAAAAAGATCAAACCAGTAGCCCCCTGATCAAGCTTCTGAAAAAGATTCAAAATGAAAAATCAATCTCTGTCACTAAAATCAGAAGTGATCGGGGCACTAAATTTACTAACAAAATTCTTGAGTTATATTTAGATGAGCAGGGAATTCATCATAAATTTTCAGTTGCCAGAACGCCTCAACAGAATGGAGTAGCTGAGAGGAGAAACAGAACTATTAAAGAAGCTGCTAGAACAATGTTAGCAGATGCAGACATCTCTTAGCGCTTCTGGGCAGAAGCAATCAACACACCATGCTACACACAGAACAGAACAATGATCAACAAAAGGCATAATCAGACTCCGTATGAAAATGGAAAGGGAGTAAGCCTAATATATCTTATTTTCATGTATTTTGTTGCAGATGTTTTGTTCACAATAACGGCGCGGGGACCTGATTCTAATTCATTTTCTTAATCATCATTAGGATAAGTTAATTAATCTGGGTCTAAAATTTTTTTAAAAAAAAATACATGAGTGCGCAACATATAATAAACAATCTGATATAAATATCGAAAGTAAAGTACAAGTCCTGTACAACTTATATTCAGATCAACTAGTGTTCAAAAACTACATCAAGTGCTGAAAATCAAATCTACTTCTAAGTCCGGATCTCCACGCTAATCTTGATCTCTCATCCTCTTCTTGACCCTGATCCTGTCCCATCTGTTGTCATGCACACATACAAACACAACAACAGCCGGATAACTCCGGTGAGAAATATATTCCCAGTATAAACAACGTATACATGCAATCATATAAATAGATATAACAGCATGAAACAGATATCAATAACATGTATCGCAATCTGAAAGACATGAATCGATAAAAAACTGTAAATCAAACTCGTGACTCATAATCTCAGACTTGACTCTTCTCTAATCTAGGGATCCCGGTCTAACTCAGACTTTGGCATTTTGTATCGAATATCAGCGATAGAAGTCGATCTACTTCTAAGCAACATCGATACACCAAAAGTCCAGTGTCTTGGCGGCTCTGCCAAAGACTAGGCACATCTGCCCGAAATCTATACATGCTTTACTATAAATCAATAGACTAAGCATATCAATCTCATGAATTGCAAAAATCAATGCAATAAATAAAGTATGTGGTTTTGTGATACTCAAGTCAGATCTAACTCGAGTCGTATCTTCACGATTCAACATTGATTTATACTTTTCTCTTGTCGATTTAACGAAGTCGAAGTCTCGAATTCGAATCAGTAAATACTCAATCTGGCAATGACAATATTGTGGAGTACAATATCAATATACAACTCAATCAATACTGGATATAATCAGAACTCAATCTAATTCTGTTTCGACGGCATAACTGCACAATCTCGATATACCCAGCAATACAATGTCAACAGATACGAATCATAACTCATAATCAATAACAAACTCAATCTGATATCAAATCTGTATAATCTCAATCAAATTCAATCTGAAAATGATAACAATTTCATACGGTATCTGTTCTTCAATCTGATTTCGATTATACACTGATAACAATCTCAGCAACAGATAATATAGATCATATCAGGATTTCCTCAATATCAAATTTTAAAATCATATCAAACAATAATAAAACTTACGTCTAGTTGAAGCTTTTGACAAGAGAAGTACAGTACTGAAGTCGGATTGAAAATCAGACGGACGGATCTTCCGTAAACCAAATTCTAATATCAAGAGAACTTGAAGCTTTCCCTGACTCTTCTTGTTCTTTCCTTGCTGCGTCTGAAGGAATTGGATGAAAGGTATATATATCATGCATGTCCAAAGAAACGTGGCTCACTCTTCAAGCTGCACATCTCGTGCATATGCGCGACCTTCCTCGGCGCATATGTGCGAGACCTACAGGTCTCGGCATTCTTCCTTGTAACTGCTCACGCATATGCGCGTACTCTCTTCGCGCATATGTGCGAGGTTCTATGCCATGTTCGCGCATATGCGCGGGTCCTGGTCGCGCATATGCGCGAGGTTCTCTGCCTGCCTCGCGCATATGCGCCCTGCTTGGTCGTGCATATGCGCGAGGGGTGCAGTCCTCGCACAAAACCATGTCTTCTCTCGTCTTTCCTGGTCTGATCTTTTCCGTCTATAATCACATCAATTCATAATCAATAATCGCATATTAACAGAATAAAAATCTCGGGCATTACAAACGGTAAAAATTATTTGTCTGCATTTGATTCAAAATCAGATGCTGGACTCTTCCTCGGTTATTCAGCAGTGAGCAAAGCATTCAGAATTTTCAGTAACAGAACTCTTAATGTTGAAGAATCTATTCATGTTATTTTTTATGAAGATAGCAGTGCTCCTGAAATTTCTAGTTGCGGATGCATTGAGCAGGAAAGTCGCAGTGATGGCTCATCTAGCAATTTCGAGGCCTCTTCAGTCTGAGATGCAGAGGTTTGACCTAGAGACTTATCCTCGAGGTAGAGTTCCCCGTCTATCTACTTTGACGATTCAGTCTTCTTTTCTAGACCGTATTGGCAGTGGTCAGTCAGCAGATGAGCAGTTTGCAAAGTGGAAGCAGAGAGATGAGGCCAAGGGCAGTGTCTTGTATACAGTTAGCGACGGTATTGTGAGATATCGAGACAGAATGGGGGTTCCTACCAGTGATTCTATTCGAGCAGATATTCTATCAGAGGCCCATATGTCGCCGTACTCTATTCATCCTGCGAGTACGAAGATGTACAAAGACTTGTAGTTGTTGTATTGGTGGCCAGGAATGAAGAAGGATATCAGACGCTTTGTATCCGAGTGCCTGACGTGCCAGCTAGTGAAAGCAGAGCATCAGAGACCAGCAGGCTTGCTCAAGCCTCTCCCTATTCCCGAGTGGAAGTTGGAGAATGTCACCATGGACTTCATGGTCGGTTTGCCGAAGTCAGTCAGAGGATCAAATGCTATCTGGGTGATTGTTGATCGTCTTACCAAATCAGCGCACTTCTTGCCTATTAAGACGACTTTCACCATGATTCAGTATGCAGAGTTGTATATCCGGGAGATAGTCCGACTTCATGGTATTCCCATCTCTATAGTATCTGACAGGGATCCTAGATTCACTTCCTCATTTTGGAAGAGTCTGCATTCAGCAGTGGGTACGAAGTTGTTGTTTAGCACAGCTTTCCACCCTCAGACAGATGGGCAGTCAGAGAGAGTTATCCAGATTTTGGAGGATCTTCTCCGTGCTTGTGTCATCGACTTTTCAGGGAGTTGAGAGTCGAATTTGCCATTGGTAGAGTTCACCTATAACATCACTTTTCAGTCGTCTATAGGTATGGCTCCGTTTGAAGCACTGTATGGTCGTATGTGCAGATCGCCTGTTCATTGGGACGAAGTAGGGGAGAGATCAGAATTGGGTCCAGAGATTATCCAGTAGACTGCCGATGTAGTAGTCAAGATTCGTGATAGGATGAGGACTGCTCAGAGTCGACAAAAGAGTTATGCGTCTCAGAGGAGGAGAGACCTAGAGTTTGCCGTGGCGACCATGTTTTCGTGAAGGTGGCACCTATGAAAGGTGTCATGCGATTTTGGAAGAAAGTGAAGCTTCGTCCAAGATTCATTGGACCATTTGAGATCCTCGACAGGGTTGGTACGTTAGCTTATCGTGTTACTCTTCCGCCGAATCTGGCCGGAGTACACAATGTGTTCCACGTCTCTATGCTGAGGAAGTATATGGCAAATCCTTCGCATGTCTTGAACTTTGAGCCCTTGCAGCTCACTCCGAACCTGTCTTACGAAGAAAGGCCAGTGCAAATCTTAGACAGACAGGAGAAGAAGCTTCGGAACAAGCTCGTTAAGCGAGTGAAAGTCAAATGGCTTAATCATTCAGAGGAGGAAGCTACGTGGGAGTCTGAGCCAGAGATGAGGAATCGTTATCCCGAGTTATTCGGTAAGTTTAATTTCGATGACGAAATTTCTTTTAAAGGGGGGAGAGTTGTAGAACCCGTAGATCAGACTACGTATAAGCGATGCATAATTACTATTATTTAAATTAAAATGATTTTTATGCATGAGGATTTAAATTCTTTTCTTTAAATTTAATTATTTTATGCAGTAGTTAGTTATTATCTTTTCAGTTAAATAAGTGAGGCCGGACTGGAGTTGGAGTATGAAGATAAAATTTAATATTAAGAAAACATTCCTAGAATTTATTTAAGATAAATAATAAGTTAATTCAATGTAAAAGAATGTTTAAGGAATTATTTAAGTAATTTGAGGTAAGTAGTAAATAAGTTCATTTAGGTTCAATAATTAATTTATTAATTCGCTAAAATATTTAATGGGTAGATAAAACACTAAAGATTTAAAATTCAATATTTAAGAAATATTTTCCCTCTATTTATCATGCAATTTTCGGCCACTTCCCTCAAGATTTAATATTGATTTGTCAACTCACCATTTTGATATCTTTCCTTAATCCTTTCATGGCATAATTAATTCCCTCATTTTAAATCCTCAATAAATATTAATTAAGCAATTTCCCTACCTCATTTAACTAGATAATTTCGGCCACCTTAATGAGATTTGATGTGGAATTTACAACTCACCATTATTTGATTCCTTTCCTTATCCCTTCACGGTAAATAATCCCTTCATTTTTAATCCCCACTAATTAATAATTAAGCAATATTCCTACCCCTTTTTTTTTAAGAAAATCGGCCCCCCCTCCTTTCTAGATTCAAAAACTTTTGACAACTCATTTCCTTTGATATCTTTCCTTACCCTTTTTCTTGATAGATAATTCCCTCACCATTTAATCTTCAATAATTAACAATTAAGTAATTTTTCTACATTATTTGACATGATAAAATCGGCCCTCACCCTAGCGAATCAACCTCAAATCTCTTGATATCAAATCATTTCCATTATCTCCCAACTCAAGGATAGAAAAGTTTCTAGCTTGCCATTTTATCTCCCAAATACTTTGCAACTTCCCCATTCATTACCCTAGACATCCTTCTCTCCCTTTCTTCGAAAATTTCAGTAGCATAACCTCTCAAAAATCGTGTGAGGCTAGAGGAAAACAAGAGAGAAAAACAAGAAAGTGAAGCAACTCCGTCTCCGCCGCGCCGCGTCGTTGTATTCGTTTGTTTTTTTTTCAAAACAAATCCAAGCCATGTTTATATTCTTCCTTGCTCTTCAATCAAGCCATATAGGTATTTTAAACATCACATATACATGATTTTTACTAGCAAAAACCGAAACCATCACAACATTATTTTCGAAACATGTACAGATTTTTGTTTCGGTTTCCTCAATCCCTCACGGGTTGCTTGTTTTTGTGAGTTCATGTGGTTGGCTCGATCATAGGCTCCCAAGGCTGCACCTAGGCACGTATTAGGATGTGTTAGGACCATGTTGGTCCATTAGTTCAAGCCCCATGCACGCAAGGAAGGGAAATGACAGCAACTCGTCCATAATGTCATTTTGAGTCTCGAATTTTCGTGTTTTTCTGTCAAGAGGGAGGGTTCTGATCTTGTATTCCCTAGGGGCTGTAGCCATGGTTAGAATCTCTCCTTGGTATGTCTAAGACGTGACCAAGTCAGCCTTTCAAGGCTTGGTCCATGGTTCCATCGGTTTTGAAAATAAAACAAGACAAGTGCCCTTCGAACCCTTTATTTTCTGCATGTGTAGGTTTCGAATTTTAGGGGTAGTGTGGATCTTGGTTCGCTTTTTAGACCTTAGCCATGGTTCATACAATACCTCATGATGTCTAGATGATGCCATGGTCGATCATATGGCCACTGGAATGACACATGACAGCAAGAACGAACAAGACACCCCACGCGTGTGAGATGCATTCTCGGGTGGAGCTTGTGAGTGGTGGCAGGTGTTGCTTGGATTGTGGCTGGCCTAGGGCCCTTAGCCATGGTTCAAGCCACACCTTAAGATGTTGGTAAGAGGCTCTGGTTGGTGGTTCAAGCCCCAATGGCCAATAGCCTCGCAAACGAAGCGATGCAAGCGCAAGCGCTACTGTTGTAATTTTGGACAGCAACTTGGTGCTTCGGTTCAGAGGCATGTTTGAGTTCTTAGTTGGCTTTTAGCATATGGCCTTGGACTGTACAGTACCTCATCAAGTTAGGAAGGTCATGTTTTTGGCCGTTCGTGATTCGGTTAAGTTTAGAGGTCGTACGAGAATTTACGGTGCAATGTGCCAAAGTGACTCTCGAAAGAGCGTTTCATGTTTTTGGCCTCCATTCACCAAACTTCGAATTTTACAATTTTAGGAGCATTATTTCATTATTTTAGGTGTATTTTAATCATGACTAAACGATGGTTTGATGTCAGTTCGGGTTGGCAAGGAGTCATGGTTAGAATTTAAGTTGTTGGTCTAGTTGGCCCCGTTTTTGTGTACAATTACGAAGTCATTCTCAAGTTAAGATTATTTGCATTTTTCTCATGTTAGAATTAGGTCGCAGCGAGCCTGGGAACGATCCAACCCATTCGGTAAAATAATACAGGACATTTAATTATATTACGTGCATAAAAATATAAAAGTTTATTTTTGAGATATATGCGATATTGTTTGTGGCCACTTCACACTCATGGGATTGCAGCTTATCATGGGATTATTAATTCATCTGGTAGTCACTGACCGGTTCATGTTCATGTATTGGTACGGATATCCAGTCCAAGGGCTGTGATGATCTCTACCGCCCAGTATACTGTGGTTTAGTCTGATCAGACGATTCAGTTCATGTTATGGGCCACTTGCGTAGAACATATTCTCAACAGAAAATTATGATATGCTATTTCATGACAGGGCTCTATTGAGCAAACATTTCACTTACGATTTTTCAGATATTCACGTATTTATAATTACTCATGTCAAGATATTTTCACGTTACGCTTTACGATATGATATCGTTACACGGCATGAAATTTTATGATATATTAACTTGTTATCTACGATATATGCATTCTGAGTCTTTAGACTCACTAGACTTGATTGTTGTAGGTACTGATGAGGTCGGGGCCGAGGGCGGGGACCAGTGAGCCATCTTGGGTTGGCAGTAGTAGGAACCCGAGGACCTCATTTATCAGTTTATTTATTATTTTATGCAAACTCATTTTATCACGATGAATTATTTTAAGTTGTTTCTTTGAAACAAATATTTACTTCCGCTGTTATTTTAAACATTGAATATTTTTATCAGTATATTTTATGAATGAGGCATTTTATTTATTTAAAAAGAAAATTTTAAATTATTCCCAAATTTTCAAGTACGAATTTCGGGTCTCTACAAACAGGTTAGACATGATTCATCTGGAACTAGATAATGAAGATGATGCAGAACCTAGAGTTAAAGATACTAAAAATCCAGAACCAGACATTCCTCTAGTAGAACCAGCTACACAGGCACCAGATATACCAGAACCAGCAGCTAACATTCCAGAATCTGCCAAGGGTTTAGATGAGCAGGATCTGAATCCATCAAACCAGGAAAAAATTTCTTTAAACCCTTTTGTCTGGAGAAAATCTCATCATCCATCTTTGGGTATTGGTAATCCAGCAGCTCCATTAAGAATTAGAAGGCAAATGATTAATGAATATATGCATGCTGTTTTTATCTCTCAGGATGAACCAAAGAAAATTGAAGAAGCTCTTCTGGATCCCAGTTGAATCGAAGCTATGCAAGAAGAGGTGAATCAATTGAAAAGAAATTAAGTTTGGTTTCTTGTACCTAGACCATCTCATCAAGCTGTTATTGGAACCCGGTGGGTGTTTAGAAACAAACTAAATGAAGAAGGCATTGTGGTCAGAAATAAAGCAAGACTGGTGGCTCAAGGTTTCAGACAAGAAGAAGGAATAGACTATGATGAGACCTATGCACCAGTAGCAAGGCTTGAAGCTATCAGAATAAACTTAGCCTTTGCTGCTTTCAAAAACTTTAAAGTTTATCAGATGGACGTAAAAAGTGCCTTTCTAAATGGTCTACTGCAAGAAGAGGTCTACGTTGAATAACCTCCAGGTTTTATCAATCATTTCTTAATCATGCATTTCAATTACAAAAAGCCCTGTATGGTTTAAAACAGTCACCTCGAGCTTGGTATGACACGCTCTCACAATTTCTAGTCAATCATGATTTTACAATCGGCACAGTAGACAAGACTTTATTCACTTTAGTTAAGAATAAGCACATTCTATTAGTACAAATTTATGTTGATGACATTATCTTTGGGTCAACTAACCCCAAACTATGTGCAAAGTTTTCGAAATTGATGCATGATCAATTTAAAATGAGCATGATGGGAGAATTAACATTATTCCTAGGACTGCAGATCAAACAACTTGACAATGGAATTTTCATAAATCAGGCTAAGTATATTAAGGAACTACTAAAAAAGTTTGGAATGGAAGCATGCTCTGCTGCTTCCACTCCAGTGAGCTCTTCTACTAAACTTGATAAGGATGAAAATGGAATTTCAGTAGAGATAACTCAGTATCGTGGTCTTATTAGTTCACTGTTATATCTTACTGCCAGTAGAACTGATATTATGTTTGCTGTTTGTATTTGTGCAAGATTTCAATCTAACCCTAAGCAGTCACAGTACATTGCTGCTAAGCGCATACTGAAATATTTGAAGGGCACTCAAAATGTCGGCTTATGGTATCCTAATGATTCATCTTTCAATCTTATTGGATATTCAGATGCTAATTATGTAGGTTGCAAATTGGACAGAAAAAGCACAAGTGGTTTTTGTCAATTTCTTGGTGATAGGCTAATCTCCTGGTTCAGTAAAAAGCAGACTTCCATAGCTACGTCTACTGCAGAAGCAGAATACCTTGCTGCTGGAAGCTGCTGCTCTTAAATACTGTGGATGCAACAACAACTTAAAGAATATGGAGTTCAAGCCTCTGAATCACCTATCTTCTGTGACAATACCAGTGTTATAGCAATCACGCAAAATCCAGTACTTCATTCCAGAACAAACACATAGATATCAGACATCATTTCATTAGAGATAATGTGCAGAAAAAGAACATTCGTCTGGAATACGTTTCTACTGATCAACAAGCAGCAGATATCTTTAAAAAGCTTCTGTCTGAGAATAATTTTTCTTATTTTCGTAATGTTCTTGTTTAATTGATTTATCTTAACTTCTGTTTATTATATTATGTTTTCCTTTACGCAATAAATAAAAGCAGTAGATAAACTCCAAAATATTTCATTCATAAAACCAGATGCATTACATTGCCTTATCTATTACATTTTTTGATATCATCAGTTTGAAGTACTGAAGTACTTCAGCAAGAACCTAACTAAGATCTGCTGGAATCCCCTCTCTTTGCATGATCATGGTTGCTGAACGGGATTATTCCGCAGCTTAGTCCTTCTAATTTAGAACAATCTAACTGATTGTTCAGATTACAAGTCAAGGAATTTCTTCCAAGTCTTCTTATCTTGAAAAAGAATGTCTTTAGACATCATCTTACAGGAAGCTGGAAATTGTCCTTGCAACTCATCTGCTGAATCAGACTCTGAAGAAGACTCCGAGAGAATTTTTGCATAATTCATTTGTTGATTTATTATTCGTGTACATGACTTAGTTTGTGAGCTTGCAGGTACTTATATAGAGTCTCGGGGAAGCTAAAGAGATGTCAAACTGTTCATATCATGCACGAATATCAAGAGTCATCTATCATTCCCTCAGTTCTCGTATCTTTGCATTTATTAGTTTTATTAATTAAGGGAGAACATTATTTTATTCTGAATTTTAATTTTCCGTGCTTTATGAGAAGTAGAAGAAGGTTTGTCTTTTCGATAAAACAATGTGTCTACTAGTTTTTATCAAGATGCTGAAAATATTTCAGTACTTCATAACTTCTAGTAGATATTATCACAAGACGACAAACCCTCTTCTGATTTTTTATTAACCGCTTGGACAGCCCGCATATTTTTTTTAAAGAAGAAAAAATTTGGCATATCTGACACTCTCTGCTTAACTTTTCAAAAACTCAACCGCAAACATACTGACACGTGTCCTTATGTTTCACTGACGGCTGTACATTTTGAATATTAACCGCCTCTTTCATCTCATTTCACTTTTACGTTTCCAGACTTTTGCTTATTAGCTACTGATTTCTCTTGCACTCATCTTTTTTACAGAATCTACTTCGAACTTATTTTACTTGCAGAAATGGCTAGAGCATACACACTCAATGCCTATCAATTTAACTTTGCATCAGTCCTGACAATCAAGGACGATAATCTTGTTAGAATGTTTCAAGCCATCGAAAAATCTGGTCTCATAAAGTTTTTTGAAACACCTGATGTCATATACAAAACTACTCTCTTAGATTTCGACGCCTAAGCAACCGCAGAAGAAGGAAAAATCATTTACTCTCAAGATGGTGCATCCATCTCCATCGATGCTGCACTTCTGGGATCCACAATCTTTCTCCTGTTTTCAGGTATATCTGAATTTTCTGGTATCACTAAAGAGGAAATGTCTACTGCCCTTCTCACCTTCTGGAGAGGAACTCTCTCCTTCCTGTTTCAAGAAGCTTCTGAAAATGGAATATCAAGTGCTTGCTGATATTGTCGCAAAGGAACTTTTGGTCAAAGCTGGAACATTTGATATGTTGACCAAGGAAAAGGTTCAAGTGATGATAGCTATCACCTCCGATTTCAAAGTCGACTGGAGCCGATTCTTGTTCAAAATCATGAAGGATATGATTGTTAGGAAGAGTTCTGGTTTTGATGTGCAAATCAGCACAATGCTAAAGGATGCTGGTTTTCCTTTAACTTCTGAACAGGACGCTTCTTTTGTGACAATGGCAGATGCTGATAATGTGCTTGCCTTGAGGCCAAAGCCAACTGTGGCAGAATTTATTGCTCTAAAATGGGAGGTTGGAGATGCTCAGACTGAGGTTCAAGGACCTCAAAAGAAGATCAAGAGAAAAAGAGTAGTTATCTCCACTGATTCTGATAAAACAGTATCTGAGGAGTCTGCTGCTCCTACCCAAGAATCTATCCCTTCCACCCCTAGCAAGAAGAAGGCTCGCATGGTGCTTCGCATCAAGAAAACAGCAGCCATTGCTGATTTAGACATTGTCCCCTTGAGATAAGTGTTTCCAAAAGCCACCTCTTCTAAACCAGAATCTGTCACAAAACCAGCAGCCACATCTACTGCCACCACATCTTCTACTGTTCCAACTCTCAGACCCTTATCTGGAGTCGTCTTTCGTGAATCTTCTGCAAGGTCTTTTGCTTTTAGACTCGGGATGCCTGCCTCATCTTCAGATAAAGTCAAAGGGAAACTCGTTGCAGAATCATAATTTCACGGCGCCAAATCATCCGTTTTAACTGGTATCGATCTTCACTTGGAGGAGATTGAGAAATCTGCCAATGAATGAATGACTTTCTTTGATGATTGGCATAAGATTCGAGTTTTCCATTCTATCACATATTTTAAAACACCAAGCTCATAGGAAAAAATGGTGAAGAATGAAAAGAAGGTGTTTGATCTTGCCAAGACTGAAAATGTGATTGAAGCAATGAGACGACGAAGTTACATTCTTGAGCAACTGAAGTGTCAGAAGCTGGAATCTGTTTTAAAGACTCTTAAGTCTAATTTCGACTCAATGATTCCGACTGCTGCTCAGGATCAGAATGTGATCCAAATTTTGACCGAGAGATTGAGATTAATGAATGAGCAACTCCTTGCTCAAGAACATGCATTTGGAGAACCTGTTCAGTATCTTGTAGGCTTCGTTCCCGATTTTACTCATAATAATCCAGTTGAGGAAAGAACTATAGCTCCCCCAGAAGCTAAGGTTTCCAGTACTCCTGCATCTCCGAAGCAGCCTATTCAATCTTCATCTCTTCTATCTGTTCGTGAATTGGCTTCAGTGGATGAAGTCATTCAATCTATTGTTCTTACTGTCTCTGCTGCACCAGAAGTAGCTCAGGATGATGATATGGTCCAACCGGAAGCTCAACCAGCAGACCAACCCATGGCAGAATCGGATGCTGACCAATCTCAATCACAGCCGAATTTGGAGATTTTCTCTGCTGAACATCAAGCGGAAATGGTAGCTATCTTGAATGTTCAATCTGAACCCATTCCAGCCGCTGAGAAAGTGTAGGCCACTGAAGCCGCGCAACCAGAAGAAAGAGCAGTCCTGAACCATCTGCTACTGCTGAAAGATCTTCTGCTGAACAGTCTACTGCTGTTACTACTGCTCCAACAGACCTTGTCTCCTCTACAGCCTTGATAGTTCTTCCTACTGATTCACCAACTCACATCGCTCATATTGCTCATCTTTCTGAAATCACAGAACGACATCTTGCAAGAAGTCCATCCCCAGACGAAAAGCACTTTAATCTTGAGTCTGAGATTGATATACTGAGATGAAATATTGACAGACTTTCAGAGATCGTCAAAAAGTTATCCTATGAACATGCTGGTGAAGTTGAAGCCACCAACTTCTTCCGAGAACGCGTAATGAAATATGTCGTTAAAATGGCAGAATCGTTGGCTAAGCTTGAAGTTGAATCCAACCTTTTAAGGAAGAATGTTTTGACTAGTCACACTAACATCGTTCTTGGTCAATCTGATTTCATTCGAACTGTGTCTGCTCATGAGACACCTCTTCGTTCAATCTCAACTAAAGTTGAAGCTACTGATTCGAAACTTGAATCTGTCGTTGCCAAGATTGAGTCACAATCTCAGTCTCTTCAAGCCCTTAATGATCGGGTTTCGAATCAAGCCCCATTTCTGGAGATGATGAAATATAGAATTATCACTCTTGCTGGACGAGTGGATGACTTACTCACTCGCATTGATGCCAAAAATAGGGAAGCAGTAGGTAGGATAGAACGAAAGACAGAAAAAGGGAGAACTGGAGGGCATCTTGCAGAATCTTCCTTCAGAAGCCAAGATCCTCAGGATGAGTGTAGAACCTGTTAAATCAGACTACGTATAAGCCATGCATAATTCCTAGTATTTAAATTAAAATGATTTTTATTGCATGAGTATTTAAATTCTTTTATTTAAATTTAATTATTTTATGCAGTAGTTTAGTTGCTATCTTTTCAGTTAATTAAGTGAGGCCAGACTAGAGTTGGAGTTTGGAGATAAAATTTAATATTAAGAAAACATTCCAAAAATTTATTTAAGATAAATAATAAATTAATTTATTGTAAAAGAATGTTTAAAGGATTATTTAAGTAATTTAATTATTTAGCCATGCATGTAAGATAATGTTATTCCATAATTAAATTCTTAATTCACAAAAATATTTAATGGGAAGATAAAACACTAAAGATTTAAAATAAAATATTTAAGAAATATTTTTCCTCCCATTATCCTTTAATTTTCGGCCCCCTCCTTGTTCAATTTAAAAATAGTTGTCAACACATTTATTTAACATCTTTCCCTATCCATTTCATGATAGATAATTCCCTAAATTCTATTCACAACTAATTAATATTTAAACCATATTCCTACCCAATTTTAATAGTATTTTTTGGCCACCTCATTGGTAGGAAATTAATTGATTTGTCAACTCATTTCTTTAATATCTTTCCTTACTTTTTATGGTAGATAATCCCTTCAAATTTAATCATCAATAATTAATTAATTAAGCAATATCCCTACCCATTTTTAATAACAAATTTTCGGCCATCATCCTTTGCTAGACTCAAAAGATTTGACAACTCACTCCTTGATTCATTCCTTAATCTTATTCTAGGTAGATATTCTCCCCACTTTTTAATCACTAATAAATAATTACTTAAGCAATTTCCTTCTTGAACCTAGACTATTTTTCGGCCCCTTGCACCTCTACTATCCCCCAAAAATCTTTTGATATCATTCATATTTTCCTTATCTCACAAATTCATTGATAGCAAGATTTGGGTTACCATTTAACCTCCCATTCTATCTTGCAATTTCCATTCATTCTCCTAACCATTCCCTCTCCCCTTATTCTCGAAAACTTCAGAAAATTTCAAAGAATTCGTGCAGCAAAAACCGTGAGAATTAGTGGGAAAAATAAGGGAGAAAATCGAGAGAAAACTAGAAAGTTAAGCGAAGCACTCCATCTCCTCCGCGCCGCGTCGTTGTTTCGTTTGTTTTTCGTTCAAAACAAACCAAGGCATGTATATGTTTTTATTTACTCTTCAATCAAGCCATATAGATATTTTTAAACATCACTTGTACATGATTTTAATACAAGAAAACCGAAATACATCAACCTATTTTCAGAAAATGAACATGCAAAATTTTTTCGGATTTCCTTTGCTACCTCACGGGTTGGTAATTTCTTGTGATTTCAGGGTGTGGTTCGATCCTAGGCTCCCAAGGCTGCTTATGGTCATGTCCTAGGGTGGGTTAGGAAGAGTTTGGTCCGTTGGCTTGAGCCTTTTCGCCCCCAACAGCACGTTTTGACAGCAAATGTCACAGCTGCCATTTCGAGTCTCAACTTTGTATCTTGCATGGCTAAGGCGAGTGTTCTGATCTCGGCTGCCCTAGGGGCTGTAGACATGGTCTGAACCTCTCCTTTGCATGTCTAGGACGTGACCAAGATGCCCTTTCATGGCTTGGTTCACGTCCCAATCGGTTTCAAAAATAAACAAGAACATCCCCTCGGTTTCTAGAAATTCTGGTTGTGTGCGTGTGTTGTGTTTCGAAAGTATGGGTGTTGGTGTGGATCTTGGTTGGCTCTTTAGCCCTTAGCCACGGTTCATACCATACCCCTTGATGTCTAGATCATGCCATGGCCAACCAAATGACCACTGGAATGATCCATGACAACAAACAACAGCAAAGTCCCACGCGTGCAGATTTTGCTCTCGGTTGGGCGTACTGTCATGTTTCGGGTGTGGGTTGGATTGTGGCTGGCCTAGGGCCCTTAGCCATGGTCCAAACCATTCCTTAGGATGTTGGTAAGAGGTTCTGGTCGGATGTTCAAGCCCCAATGGCCATTAGCCTCGCAAACGACGCAAGGAAACCAAAGCACCGCTGCTGTAATTTTTGACAGCAAGTGTGCTGTGGTTCAGAGGTGCATTTCGGGTTCTTGGGTGGGTTTTTAGCCTATGGCCTTGGACTGGACAGTACCTCATCAAGTTAGGAAGGTCATGTTTTTGGCCGTTCGTGATTCGGTTAAGTTTAGAGGCCGTACGGGAAATTACGGTGCGATGTGCCAAATTGACTCTCGAGAGAGCGTTTCATGTTTTGGCCTCCATTCACCAAAATCTCGACTTGTATCATTTTAGGAGCATTATTTCATCATTTTTGGTGTATTTTAATCATGAATAATTGGTGGTTCGATGTTGGTTCGGATTGGTAAGAGGTCATGATTAAATACTAAGTCAACGGGCGTAATTGTCTTGATTATGGAGTCAATTACAAAGTTTGGTCAAGTAAAATCATTTGCATATTTTTTCATGTTAGATTTAAGTCGCAGCGAGCCTGGGAACGATCCAACCCATTCGGTAAATTAATACAGGATATTTAATTACGTTGTTTAATTACATTACGTGCAAAAATATAAAATATTCATTTTTGAGAATTATGCGATATTGCTTGTGGCCATTTCACTATCATGGGATCATTACTTCACCCGGTGGTCACTTACCGGTTCAGTTCAGTTCCACCCAGTATATTGTGGCATTAGTCTGATCAGACGATCATTACTTCACCCGGTGGTCACTTACCGGTTCAGTTCAGTACAGTTCATGGGGCCACTTGCGTAGAATATATTCTCAACAGAAAATTATTATTACATGTTATTTCACGACAGGGCTCTACGGAGCCAACATTTCACTTATGATTTTAAGTTCAGTTACGCACGTATTATAATTACTCATGACATGATATATTTACGTTACTCCAGACTCATGACATTTTACATTGCATGCAATTTTATTATTTATTTACTTACTCGTTATTTACGATATATGCATGCTGAGTCTTTAGACTCACTAGACTTGATTGTTGTAGGTACTGATGAGGTCGGGACCGAGGACGGGGACCAGTGAGCCATCTTGGGTCGGCAGTAGTGGAATCCGAGGACCTCATTTCAGCATTTACCATTTTTATGCTAAAATATTTTATCTTTTGTTGGATTACTTTTAAATTGTTATTTCGCAAACAATAATTACTTCCGCTGCTATTTCGAATATTTAAATATTGAATCTATTTATCAGTTTACCTATTTAAAGAGAAAATTTTAATTATTTAAAGAGAAAATTTTAAATTTTTCCGCAAATTTCCAAATACGAATTTTCGGGCCTTTATAATGAGGATACAATGTTCAGAGACATTGGAACTGATGATTGAATTTCTGATTTAATTCTGATTTAATACTCTTTTGAACTCTGCTTAACTGCTTATTTACTTATCAATTATTTGGTTATAATTGATATATGCTTTTGATATAATTGTTCTCTTCATCATACTAACTTCTAGGTTTTGGCATCACCGCAAAGGAAAAAATTGATAGACTTAATTTAATTGTGGTGATGAGAGTCAAAACCAGTAGATCACGTTAGTAAAACCACAAGATAGTATAAAAGCAAAAGTTCTCGTATTTCCTTATAAAAAAGCAGTACTCTTCGAGTACTTATCAACTTAGATAAACAGAAGCAGAACTCGGCTTATACAAGATCAGAACTTAACGAATTTTACTTGATCTTTACAATATTAAATGTTACCGTTATTTTATCTAGTACGAGTATTTATTACACCATTAATGATAAACAAAGACATTT
Organism: Primulina tabacum; assembly: GCF_025594145.1. Lineage (NCBI taxonomy): Eukaryota > Viridiplantae > Streptophyta > Magnoliopsida > Lamiales > Gesneriaceae > Primulina > Primulina tabacum. Next base: position 23,124,996 of record NC_134561.1, on the reverse strand, counting down.
AACGTTCCTTACCAATTTTGATATGAAGCAAGACTGATTGTTTCGTAGCTTTCTACAGGACCCATTTTAGGTACTAAAGCTGATCTTGCTCAGGAGTCTCAGAAGCCGTCTATGAATATGGGCGTTGGACTCAAGTTTTCTATATATATTAGGTTCAATCCTATATAGAAAACAACGTTATTATCTTTATCTACACAACGATTATTCCAACGTGAGTTTGAGCTATCATCAACTACTTATCTTCAAAGCTCAACATACAGAAAAGCAGCACACGCTTTATTATCAATATCCCGTCTTTTGATATCTTATTGTGGTGTTGTTTCGTAAATCTCTGCAAGCTTAACACTTTGCTACATCTTTGAGAAGAGTTTGTAAACTGAAAAAGAGTCATGAACCTTGTAGTATTCGTTTTTACTGAGTCGTGTAACTAAGAGTTTCAGTAGGCCAAGGGTAAGCCCTACTGAAGTGGGTGTGTACAAGTGTTGTACTGTAATATCAAAAGTCTTTTAGTGATACCTTCTTGAAATAGAAGAAGGGGAGACGTAGAAGATTTTATCTTCGAACTTCCAGAAACAACCACTGTTCTACTGCCTACTGTTTTATTGTATTTCACCGTACTCCATCGAATCGTTTCCGCACTTATTATTGTGATCTGCTGGACTTACTCTTGAACAAGATAAACTATAATCTCTAATAGGATTCTAGCACCCTTTGCAAAATCAACCAACAAAGGAAAGAGTTCATTCACCCCCTCTAAACTCTATATCGATCCCCAACAATTTCTTTATTCTTGTTTTGCATATTATTCCTTCGTGAATTGCATCCAAAAAGCTTTGAGCAAGATTTTTTTCGGATCTTCCAATTGCAAAAGAAAGCTGCTCTTGAAATCCCTTTGTTTAGAAAAGTTTCGGCCACCCTATTTGATAGGTATTAGGTCGATTTTTCTTTGTGTTCTATCTCAACGCAAAATATCTTCTACACTTTCTAGTGCAAGTTAGAAGAGGAACGAATAATTCGGCCGTGGACCGGATTAGGAGATTGAAGAAAAGAGACTTGAAAAACGTACGTAGGAATTTACAACAAGAGCTACGTCCGCTAACACTGGAGTAGTTTGTGCCAAGTGAAAATTTCACTAAACGTAAGATATTATAACTCCCCATGAATGTTTATTTATCAAAACCATACGAGTGCTCAAATATATATATATATATATATATATTGAATGTCAAGATCTAAAATTTTTAAAACTTCCGCTGCGTTTGGGCACGAGCGAAAACCGAGATCCAACATCTGATGGGTAGTTAACTTTTGGTAAATCTTTTGTTAATTACAAAATTATCTCTCATTTATTTGGTTATAATATATATAATTAGTTCTTAAATTTGAATCATTCAAAAAAGCAGAAGGAAAAAAATGATTACTAAATCTTGCGTCATATTTAATTTATAAATATCATAACTAAATCAAAACTTGATAAACAAAACATGTGCAAACCATAATATCGATGTATTGTATAACACAAACAACGTGTGGCACAATCGCGAGTTTTTATTATTATTTTGGGAATTTTATAATTTAATAATTTTGAACATATGTTGGCCACAATTTGATTTTTGTCATTTCTCAATTTTATATTTCATTCCACAATATTTGTAAAATATAATGTTTCAATTCAATCACCTAGATCATAATTTACTATGAGATCACATCGAAGGAGATGAAGAATTTTTTTGAAGCTAACTGAATAAAATATCGCAATACTACTTACATAGGAAGAGGATTGCAGCGGACGACGGAGGAGAGGTTTCATATGGGAGGTAGCTATCCGAAAAGAACATGATTGGACATAAGATCAAAATATTAAAGATAAAATTGTGTTTTAGATCTATCAATTAAGGGCAAAATAATTTACTTTGAGATTTTAAAATGGGGAGGTCATTTATCTAATAGTGTGTGATGTGATGCGATCCGCGTGAATAGGGTGAGCAGGGTCGGGCTATTCACCGAATCTGATGAGGGGGGAAATGAGCAGGGAGATATCTCTTGTGGTGAAGGTATATCTCTGTACAATATGGTTGCAACCATGTCCTGCAAACATGGAAATAAACTCGTGAATGGGCGTCGGAGGGTGTTCAGCGTGGCCACTCCGATGCATAAGTCAGCAGGTGAAGGAAGAACAAGAAGGACTGTATATGTGAGTGAAATACACGAGTGCTAAGAAATTCATAATCTGAATCCTTTAAATAAAATACATACCTGCTATTTATAGAAAAAAATCTCATTATTGCTTTTTTTTTCAGTGCCCACTTACTAATGATTGCAAGATGGCTGCTCATACCCTATTTCTGACAAGTTGTTATGACCCGCCAACCCCTGTGGTTCTGACATAATGATTGTCAAGCATAAGGTAGCTCATACTGATGTACTTGAGAGTGAGGTGCGCTTCTCGAGGTAGCCCTGGTTGAAAACCTCCCGAGAACTTATATGGGACCCGGGCTACCAAGATGTATGTCCCGGCCATTCACCTGACGGGCTTCTAATTAACTCTTCCTGCAGATTGACCCTGATTTGGGTCATCGTTTTAATATCTCGGGTCATTCATGACCCGGGCACTTATAGGGGTATCACCACCCATCCTTAAAATAGTCGGGCTAGAGTCTTACTCGTTGTCCTGATCAGTCATGCTTGGACTCCAAAAGAAAGATGATCAATCTTGGCTATAAAAGCATCGGGGGCTTTATGTCTCCCGGAGATGGGATGAGGTGCAAGGGCCTCATGTCTCCCGGACTTGCATATCAATTATTTTATCATTTTCTAGCCCAAAATGTCTTTCTTTTTGTTTAACTGGCTAAGACCACAGAATGAATTTAAGCTATGCTCAGCCACCTGGGATGAGATACATGTTAATTCCTGTTGAGACCAAGCAAAAACTCCTTCCCTGGCTCAATCTCTACCATCTCTTGCTCCTCCTCCGCCACAAACTGAACCTCCCTTTTGGGTTGTGTAGCATGATGAGAAGGGGCCCTCCTTGCTACAACCTTCTATACTGCATCGGATATAATCCGAGCCAAATCCTTTGGGACAAAGTAATAACAGGTGGAGGTCTTGTGGGCGGAGGACCACCTTGTCCAGAGATCAATACATTATCTCCAGGAACCCGGGAAGTATCTTGATGTGTCCTTCTTGTAGGAGCCATGTCTTCGTCTTATACTCAATTTCATACAGACGGCGCCAATGATGCGATCATCGTGAATAGGGTGAGCAGGGTCGGGCTATCCACCGAATCCGATGAGGGGGAAAATGAGCAGGGAGATATCTCTTGTGGTGAAGGTATATCTCTGTATAATATGGCTGTAATCGTGTCCTTCAAACAAGGAAATGAACTCGTGAATGGGCGCCGGAGTGGCGTCCGACGTGGTCACTCCGATGCTTAAGTCAGCAAGTGAAGGATGAAGAAGAAGGACTGTATATGTGAGTGAATATACACGAGTGCTAAGAAATTCAGAATCCGAATCCTTTAAATGAAATACATACCTGCTATTTATAGGAGGAAATATCTTGATTACCTTGTTTTCAGTAACCACTTACTAATGATAGCGAAATGGCTGCCCATACCCTATTTCTGACAAGTTGTTCTGACACGCCAACCCATTAGGTTCTGACAATAATGATTGCCAAGCATAAGATAGCTCATACTGATGCATTCGAGTGAGGTGCGCTTCTCGAGGTAGCTAGGTAGAAAACCTACCAGGAACTTATATGAGACCCCGGGCACTTTATAGCCTGGGGAGAAGATGTCGGTCCCGGGTATTCACCTGTTGGGCTTCTGATGAACTCTTCCTGCAGATTGACCCTAATTTGGTTTATCGATTGATGACCCGGGCTCTTATGGGGTATCAGTGTGCAAATGGAGAATCCATTACATAAAATAGCTAAAAATTCACTTTCTTCCCCTACATGAGCTATGTAACATGGATTTCGGGCAAGAAAACTCAAAAAAATAAATGAACAAAAACATCATTTCTTGAACTGAAAAATCTATGCTGACAACTGTAATAAAAAAATGGAAGAAAAAAGACAAAAACAGTACCTTGGTTTTCATATATGTGGGGACCCGAACGCTAATCATGTTCTTAATCATCATTTGGGACAATTTAATCAATTATAATAGACAGGGTCTAAATTTTTTTTATATACAAATATCAAGCGCGGAACATAATGGGATTCATTCGATTATAACATCGAAAACAAAGTACAAATCCTGTACCATATACAATCTTTGAAAGGTTTAACGACTACAAATCAAGTGTTCAAACCCTATCTTTAATCAAGTCCGTAGTCTCCACTCTAATCACGATCTCTCTTCATCTCCTCGACCGTGAACCTGTCCCACCTGTTGTCATGCACACATACAGACACGACAACAGCCGGATAACTCCGGTGAGAATAAAATCCCAGTATAAATCAACGAACATGCAATCATATAAACAATGTAGAAGCATGTAACAAATATCGAAATCTGAAACATAATCAATATGAAATCGTAAATCAGACTCGTGACTCCACGGCTCAAACTAGACTCAATCCTAGTCTAGGGATCCCAATTTCCAGATGTTGGTATTCCTATATCGAATATCAGTAATAGAAGAAAATCCAATTCTATCCACTTCGATATAACCAAACATCCGGTGTCTTGACCTATCCGTCACAGACTATGGCACTATCGCCAATTCAACTATCTTGTGACACCGTGAAATGTGCCAGTGACGATTCCATCACTATCGGCACTGATGTCACAAGATCACTCGACTAATACATGCTTTCTATACATTCATAGAACAAGCATCTCAAGTCAAATCAATGAACATAATAATAATAAGTATGTGATTTAGAGAAAACTCAAGTATATCCTACTTGAGTCGATCTCCCAATACCATATTGACTTATACCTTTTTCTGTGTAAATCTGATTCTGTCGAAGTCTCTGATTCGAATCTGTCAATACTCAATCTGGCAATGACAATATCAAGGAGTATAATATCAATACACTACTCAATCAATACTAGATATAATCAGAACTCAATCAAATTCTGTTTCAACGGTATAACGGCGCAGTCTCAATATACCCAGTGATACAACCTCAATCAGATATCAATCCCAACACCTCATAATCGATAATAATACAATTCTGATATCAATTCTCAATCAATTCAACTCTGAAAATCATAACAATTTCATAATCAATCTGTTTCTCAATCTGACTTCGATTCTACGATGTCTAACATGTCAAGAATATCATATATGAATCATATCCGATTCTGGCAATATCATAATTTCAAGACATATCAAAACTTAATAAAACTTACGTCCAGTTATAGCCTGCGTCGATAGGAACACAGTACTGAAGTCGGATACAAATTCTGACGGCCGGATCGAAATATAAAGGCGTAAGGATTTTCAACAACTTTTCTGAAGCTTTCTCGATTCTTACTTGCTGATTCTGAAGAAATGACTCAATTTGCATATTATATATGCATGCCAAGGATAGATGGCGCATCCTACAATCTAAACGTCTCGCGCATATGCGCGACATCAACCGACGCATATGCGCGAGGCTCTAAGTCTCGGCGCGTGTCAGCACGGCAGCTCGCGCATATGCGCGTCCCTCTTCCGCGCATATGCGCGAGGTCCTCTCGAATTTTACTTGGCTTCTCGGATGACTCTCGCATATGCGCGCACCACTTCCGCACATATGCGCGAGGTTCCCTGGACATGGTGTTTGCCAATGCACCTCCTCGCGCATATGCTCAAGGTCCTCTGGCTTCCTCGCGCATGTGCGCGCATCATGTCGCGCATGTGCGCGAGAGGCACTGTCCTCGCACATTCGACCTCACATGCTGAATCAACTCGTGTCCCGATTAATCCTCTCATAATCATATCAATTCACAATAAATCATTTCACAGATTAACAGATAAAAATTCTGGGTATTACAATATATCCTAAAAGATCTTAGTTGGAGCCTAATACTATTCGACTCGGCTCGACTCATTTACTTTCCTACCAAGACACACAAAATCCTGGAATGCCAATTCATTTTAGTCCTAAAAGGATAGGCTTCGACCAAATAACCTTTTTTAGCCCTTTCTTTTTATGGGCTTCAAACAAATAATTCATTTTAGCCTTTTATCTTCTATAATTTTTTTGTCCATTTGAGTTTTTAATGAATTAATATGATGGCTTCTATTCAATGGTCCATTTCTTTAACACTTTCTTATCTACTATTATTGGGCGTGGTATTCTATGATCTTGCACAAAAGTTCATAGTATCATCTTTGATAACAGATTTTATTGTTTGAATTCTTGCTAATATAAGGTAATACGCTGATGCTTGATCTAATAGTGTAAAGTTCGGATTTTTTTTAAAATTCAAATATCATGTAATTAATGTACTTTATAATAGATTTGGTCAAATGTTTCGATGTTGGTCAAGTACCAACGTCTTTTTAGAAGAGCATGTCCCCCTGAGCTTGATCAGTACACTTTACCTGACTAACATGATATGTATGTTACTATGTTAGTTCAGGGCGTATCAAAAATTAATATATGTTTGATTCTCTATACCAACATATTTTTGGATGGATTTCCAATTTGATCAGTTAATCTTTATCCGTGAGATAGTTTAACACAATCCATAGTTACAATGAAAATTAATAATTTTGACCAAAATTTTAATATTTTTTCATGAGTCGGATCGAGTTGACAATCTGTCTCATAAAAATAACACATGAGTTTTTATCTTTATTTTGTTTACATCAACAAATTTCTACAGGAGAGAGAAATTTCTTTATCAATAGTTATAAATGTAAATAAATCATAAAACTCAACTAGTTATTTGAGAAATATAAACATATTAGACATAATCAACATTTAATCTAAATTATATTATCTTACTATATTATTATAGTATAAGTTCTTCAATTAACCGTTTTCCAACTAATTTTTGAAATTTGAGATGAATTTACGATTATATTCTAATTTATTTCTCAATAAAACAAAAATTATTAAAACAAATTAATTATTTTATATGACCTCCTCCTTTTTAGCCATCAGATATTTTCCTATTTATCAAAATAACACTCATTTTGTATTTTTGATTTTTTTTTAATTGTCATCTGCTTTATTTGTGTGTGATAATTTTCTCATTGATAAGAAAAATCAGTGTCAAATAAACTAAATATATGAGAAACATACTTGATTTTGACATGTGAACTCTATAGAAAAAAAAGTAAACTTCACATACATAAATTAAAATTGAACATTTAGATTAAGATATTACCATCTTATTAACATATTCTAACCCATTTTTCTCCACGTGTGTGTGTACATTTATGGATTTTTTTTTCAAATTTTTAATGATAAAATAGGAGAAATATTCTCTTTTATTTAAAACAAAATAATAGGGGCAACATGAGAATTTTGCAATTGAATGGTAACATGTTGAAATTTTTTTGGAGTAAGAGTAGTGTATCTGATTTGTGCTAATATTCTAGTAAGTGCGGATTTTGTGGGTTATTTTTGTATATCTATATTTCTATACTATTTTATTAAGTTTGAAACATTTAGAGTAACTAACTTTGGTGTCATAATTGTCAACTATAGTTTGATTAATTATATATATTAATAAAATGTTCAAATTTTAATGCAAGTTATATGTAGTTCAGCGGATAGAATTATTGTTTATTGGAGTTTAGGTACCATGAGGTCTGCATCGGAATGTACGATCATGGAACTCATTAGAAAGTGTACCATATATTCCAAACAGGTTCTTAGTCGAATCAGCCGCCTAAAACAAGGCTAAAGGTCGCTCGAGCTTGAGACTAGAATTTGTGATGTAAACGTCATGTTTCATTGGCAAGGGCATGGAGATGCAGATTCACACAGATGGGTGATCATATGATGATGCACTGAATAACCCTCTCTTGAACTGTCCAAGTGGTTTTCACTTATCGAGTGGAACGGTCCGCAATTATGGTTGTAGACCATTAGTTCTTTGACATGGGACAATATAGGGGCTATACGTACTAGCATTGTACGTACCGTATTTTGAACTACTTAAATTTTGCGAAAAAATAAAAATTTTCTTAAATAAGAAATAAACTCTCAAATTTCGATTTAAAAATAAACTTCTCATCCCAAAATATATGCGACAAAATAAGTCCAGTAAAGTTGCTAAAGAAAAATACTTGTTTAAACATCGTAAACCAAAACGTGAAATCAAAGTATTTTGAACATTGAATAAAAACTTAAAATATGGCGGTCCTCGGGTTTAGCCTCCCGCTCAGTCCAAGCCAGCTCACTGGTCCTCACCCCTCGTCTCCTCAAATTCATCCTCACGTCCATCGATCAAGTCTAGTGAGTCTAAAGACTCAACATGTATAAACTGGAAGTAACGAGTAATACGTAATAAAATCACATGCAACTTTAAAATAGAACGTATGTACTTGAACTTGAACGTGCATATAAAAGCTTGAACATACATACCATAGACGTGCCATAAACATAAAACCTTTCTTAAACATGCTTGCATCGTACATACTTGAACATACATGAATTCATCATTTTGCATAGATGGATGTTTCGAAGCAAGTGACCCATACGTAATTACGCCTGATCAGACTAACCCATAGTAATGGGCTGACAGAGAAGATCCACTACCACATACATGAGATCCCCGTTCATAATTTAACGGGTGGATTGGTCCCTGGTCATACTTTACCGCTTTCCAATCCTAATCTAAACCCGTTCATAATTTAACGGAGTGGATTGGTCCCTGGTCATACTTTACCGATTTCCAATCCCATACATAATTTGGTCACAAGACATTTAGCATACCTCAAAAACTTAAAAGTATTTTCTTTGCACGTCGAACATACTTACTTGGTGTTGAGGGATTCGTTGGATCTCGTTTGAGGCCACTGCTGCACATACTAACATGAATTCCAACACTTAACTTGCACAACTTAGGCGTAGGTACTCGGGCTCGCCACCGAAGTAAATAAATAGCTTATGACATTCTAAATCTTTCGGGACTTGACATCGTTTAATCATCGTACTAAACCATGACATAGAACCCCAAAACAAATCATATATTTTATATTCATACCCACAAAGCAAATCCTATACTTTATATTCATATTTTAAAAGAAATAAAATTTTTTTTATTTTTTTTAAAGGGGGGGTACACGGACCCCGTGTCGGGGTCCGGGTAGGCACTGAAATTTCATATTTTTGAAGGAAAAAGGACACGGACTCCGGAAAGGGGTCCGGGTAGCCTCTGGACATGGAAATTCACGAAAATTCGCTATCTTATTCATTCACTCTATCAACCCAAGCCTAAAGACCATGAACCAACACCTAGAGACTCATCCTAGGATGTTATTACATGGATTCAAACCTGTACAAACACTCCAAACGTCCCCAAGCATCGTCAAGTAACTTCAATACAACAATAACCCGTAATTCGACATCGTGTCGCTTCCTACGACTTCTACTACATCCCAAGCCAATCCCGACCCAAACGAACCACCAAATAACACCTAAATACATCTCATAACATATCTAAATGTAGTAGCACAAGCCCAGAGATTCCCAACGAAGCCTGCAACAAATAACTTCAAGAACATGTCAAGAACACATTTTCATAAAAGTCGCAGTTTGACTAGTACCACGAAAACGATCATAACTCACTCATTTCTAATCCAAATATTTCGAATTTACTGTCAAATCGAAAGTATCGAAAAGTTCTACGTTTCATATGTTGAAAGTTTTTTCAGAAACTCAACTAAAAAAATCGCAGTAATTCAAATGATAGCAAATTACGAGTTTTAGATCTAAAAACGTTTCAAAAATCGATCCAACGATTTTCTGCTCAAACTTTGCACATCACACATGGATTTTTATGCATAATAAATAACACAACGCATAATATGACGAGATCGACGCAGGAAAAATAGAATATACATGCCGTTTGATGTTTAAAACTCATGATACGGCGATATCGAAGCGGAAACGGTGCGAGGCTTGATCCGGGACGAACATGACACTATTTTTTTCTTTGAAGAAAACTCAACGAAACTTTGCTGGAAAATCAAAAGGAGGGGGCGGCTGCTCTTCCTATCCAAGAACCCTAATATTTTCTTTTAAAATAAATGGAATGGAACACCAAGCATTGTGTGTGTGTGTTAACCGTATATGTGTGTAAATGTGTGGGCTTTTTGTTAAAAATTGTAACGTGTGTGTGTTAGTGGGGAGTAATTAGGGGCTAATGGGTTTAATTAAAATAACTAATAACCATATGACAAGCTAATTTCAAGGTTAATTCAAGGCTAACTTTATTAATTCCCTTAATTAAAATAAAATGCATAATTGCTCAACTTTAAAAGTTTTAAACTCTCCAATCACCAAATAAATAAATTCAGCTTTTAAAATGCTAAGACTAAATAAATTATTTAAAATACCCCATTCTTAACTTAAAATAAATACCACATTTTAAAATTGCCAAAATCGTCGCCGGTCTCTTTTCCTCGATCCCGCATCGAATAATCGCTTGAAACATAAAACTCGAGAAAACATTTTAACGTGCATCACATAAACATAATAATGTAAAATAATTAAATTAAATGGATCATGCATCGCTATAAATAATTTTAAACTTAAATAACCAATTTGACAATTTTAAATAAATACATGAGTTTTATGTGTATTGAATTTGGGATCGACAAGCATGCACTTTGATTCGTTTACCGGCTTCATTGAGGCTCATCAGGTGGCGAGGTTGGGTGTAGTTTCGAAATACGTAGGAGCAAATGCATTGTAGTCGGGGATTCACCGTTCACCTGTAGACGAAGATATCCTATGTTATCTGATTAGTTGATAGTGCAAGGAGTCTCCGGCCAGAGCAAGAAATGTGCTTTAGGGAAATGTGTTTTCCTAGTTGCACATACCATGACGCTATTAATAATCAAAGATAAATCGCATCATTTTCGAATTCATATGCAACTCTCAATATACCAATAGTTGCAGATTTGACCGGGATATATGTGTTTAAGGGACCGTAGTGTACACTAACCATAACTAAAGGTTCTTGCAGGCACTATCAGTGATACCTAGGGGATAATGGGGCGATGCTACTAGACGCTCTTACCATGATCCGATGTGTGCAATCATAAATGAGTTCTGACATTCTTGATCAAGATGTTGATGAAAAGAATGAGGCTAACTAGGGTAAACCCGAATAAGAATAAATTTTATTCTGAATCACATGGAGATGTGAACCCACGGCTAGCTGTATCCCTGAACTATTGAGGGTCACACAAGTATCGGATTTTGTGTTCTTGTTTAGATAGTCAAATTTCTAGGAGTTTGAATTTGGCAGTTATAGTTTAATGGAGATCAAACAGGAAGCTTATAAAGGAGTTTATGAGCTGATTCATAGGATGGAAGAAATGGAATTTAGCATGATTGCTAAATAAGAAAAGAGAGTGGAACTGGCTGGTTTGTGAAGGAGTACACTGAAACTAGCTGCTGCCTAATATAGTAAGTTAAAATTTTGATATTCGAAATTTTCGATTTTCATTATATGAACAAGATTTGTATCCTTGGTATATCGGCGCTCTCGGATCGTCGATCGAGATTATAATTAGTTCAGTATCATTTTTTTTTGAATTTAGAATTTACTAATTAAATGATTGTGCTAGTAGTGGTGACTACTAACTGACTACCAACATGCACAAATTCTCATATATGTTCTAGAGGAATCTAGAATTAAATTAAGCAAAGAGTTACTTTATAAATTAAATAATGGTTATTAAATTTAATTAATGTACATATATGATGATATAAAATATGTGTATATGATATTATTATATCATATATTATTAAAAGTTAATAAATACATTATATATTAATTATATGAGAGTTTTAATATAATGAAATTATTAGAGTCCTTGTGGGAGGACTCTTAATTGAATTATGAGTCTCACTCTATATATACACCACTAGGACTCATAATAAAAAACATGTTTTTGCACACAAAAACTCAAAAATTTCTCTCCATTCTCCTTGAAAGTCACCGCAACCCCATTAAATAGTTGGAGGAATTTTGGCCACAAAAGCAAATTGGATTTGCTTAATTGTTATTAATAATCAGTAATTAATTGTTAATAATTGGTTAATAATCATTAGCACAAGATACATGATTTAGAGTCATGAAGTTTCGGCCACCTTGAAGAAATTTGAAAGGAATTTTTCGGCCGCTTGTTTCTTCCATGGCCGTGTCCTTCCGACGTTGCACCAACCCCGGATTTTGGAAATTTAGAGGCTACAATCTCAACACATAAATCGCTTGCGATTTCTAGTGCAATCCAAACGAGGAACAAAGCTTTCGATCGTGGACCTAATTAGACGACCAAAAGAGAAAAGCCATTCGTAGGGATTTACAAGAAGAGCTATCTCCGCATAATATTCGGAATAGTTTGGAATCCAACGTTTAGAGCCCAAAAGTATAATTCTAAACGTGTTTCTAAACACACAATGCCCAAAAACAAAAATTTTAAACTTTCTCAGTCTAGGTTGTGAGAACACCATGTCCCAACAATTTTACCAAAATCATAGTGTAATTTACCATTTTTAATTTATTTTGTGTTTTTAGTTAAATATCCGCCACCAGAAGGAAGACACCTTCTTCAGAGGCTGCAAAGTGTTCCAATTCAGACGCATAAAAAGCCAAGAAAAGAAGCTTCAAATCGGTCTCGAAGGCTTCGATTCATAGTTTCTATGCTCATTTCTCGGTTTACGCAGGCGAAAACTAAATTTGTTAAAATATATGGAGGAAACGGTTTTTTTTTAGTATATAGAAATGTCAGTCTGTTATGTACAAGAATAACAGCCACTCAGCCCATTAAGACTAGAAGAGTTAACTAAGAACAAAAGCGTGAGAATAAGTATAAAGCGTGTTTCCAAAACCAGCACTTTACACTCCCCCTCAAGCTTTGTGTAGATTTCGAACACCAAGCTTGGAAATGAGATACCCATGCTGGTTTTTATTTAAACCTTTGGTGAAGACATCTGCCAACTGCTGGTTCGTTGGGACATAACTCGTCGAAATAATTCCGTTTCTGATCTTCTCTCGAATCAAGTGACAATCAATTTCTATGTGCTTCGTTCGTTCATGATACATGAGATTTGCAGCTATATGCATCGCTGCTTTATTTTCACAATGCAACACTACTGGAGTTGGTACATTTTCTCCCATGTCCTTGTAAATACCAAGGATCCAAACAATTTCACAAGTGGTGTTTGCCATAGCTCTGTATTCAGCTTCTGCCGAGGACCTCGAGATTGTGCTCTGTTCCTTTGTGCGCCATGATATCAAGGAGTCTCCAGCCTTGATACAATAACCAGTGAGAGAACGCCTAGTCATTGAACAACTAGCCTAATCCGAATCACAATATGCTAATATCTTCAGATTGTTTGCTACTGGAAATGTGATGCCAAGACCTGGAGAACCTTTAAGGTATTTCACAACTCGAACAGCAGCATCCATGTGGGATTTCTTTGGAGCATGCATAAACTGACTCAGATGTTGCACCGCATAACATATGTCCGGTCGTGTCATGGTTAAATATATCAATCTTCCAACTAAACGCTTATATGAACCCTCATCTTCCAATAAAGTATCCCTACACATGGTAGATTTGTTCTTACATCCTATAACCTCGAATTCATGGCTGGTGAGCTTGAGATTCTTCTCCATTGGAGTCTCACAAGGCTTAGCTCCTGCTATTCCAAAATCTGCTATAAGTTCCAATGCATACATTCTTTGACACAAGTTAAGGGCTTCTGATGATCTTGACACTTCAATCCCAAGAAAGTACTTCAATAATCCAAGGTCTTTCAGCTGAACCTACGAATGTAAGAAGGCTTTCAAGGAATTGATTTCTTCATCATTATTCCCCGTGATTACAATGTCATCCACATACACAATCAAAAGGGTAACAAATGTTCCATTGCGCTGAACAAATAATGAATGATCATGCTCAGATTGATTGTAACCAGCACCAACCATGATACTAGAAAACTTGTTTTTCCATTGCCTAGAGGCTTGTTTAAGGCCATATAAAGACTTGCGGAGTTTACATACTTTACGCTCCCCCTCGACGCAATATTCCTGCGGAAGTGACATGTATATTTCCTCATCTAAATCCCCTTGAAGAAAAGCATTGGTCACATCCATTTGATACAGAGGCCAACCATAAGCCGCAGCCAAACTAAACAAACAACGAATGGTTACAATTTTAGCTGTGGGTGAGAAGGTTTCATGAAAGTCAATATCGGGCTGTTGTGTATAGCCTTTAGCAACTAAACAAGCTTTAAAGCGATCTATCAAACCATCAGAATGGTATTTGACCTTGAAAACCCATCGACAACCAATCGAGACAGCCCCCTTAGGAAGATCAACTATATCCCAAGTATGGTTGGACTCAAGGGCAGCAATTTCTAAAGCCATTGCATCTTTCCATCTAGAATCAGCTAGTGCCTCATTATAGTACTGTGGCTCCTTAACAGAAGAGATTGAGGCAAGAAAACTTTGATAGGAAGGAGAAAAATGAGAGTAATCAAGGAAATCAGAAATGGGGTATAAACAATGGTTAGACAAGGTTGGACAAGCATAATCCTTTGTCCAAATAGGCGGGATGATGGAGCGGGAAGAGCGCTGTGGATGATCAGTTAGAGTAGAAGGTAGATGAGGAGAAGGAATATCAAAAACATCTTCAGGTAAAGAGGAATGAGAAGGAAAAGTTGGGGAAATAGGACAAATATTGGCAAAAGGAAAATTGTCTTCATGAAAGATCACATCCCTAGAGATAGAGAGTTTCTTGGTATTGAGATTCAAAACTTTGTATCCCTTTTGGGTGTTAGAATATCCAAGAAAGACACAAGGATGTGCTCGAGGAGGGAACTTATGTTCCAGTGGCAATGAAGCAACGTATCACAAACAACCAAACACACGTGAATGAGTGTATGAAGGCGGAGTGCCCATTAGCAATTCATAGGGAGTTTTATTGTGCAAAATGGGACTAGGAGATCGGTTAATAAGATATGTGGCAGTCAACACACAATCACCCAAATAACGAAGAGTAAGAGAGGCTTGAAAAAGAAATGCAAGAGCAATATCAAGAATATGTATGTTTGCGCTCTACAATCCCATTTTGTTGCGGGGTATAAGGGGACAAGAGCTTTGATGGATAATGCCAAGGGAAGAAAACAAATCTTGACACTCGGTTTTGAAGAAATCCAAGGCATTGTCTGTCCTAATAACCCGAATCTTACTGGAAAATTGATTATGAACCATGGCAAAAAATATTTTAGGAATTCGAAGTATATCTAATTTGGAGTGCATAAGATACACCCATGTATCACGAGAAAAATCATCGACTATTGACAAAAAATAACTCTCCCCATTCATAGTTGGGGTATTAAATGGCCCCCAAATATCTATATGAAGTAAATGAAAACAATGTAAAGACTTAGTGTCACTGTGTGAAGGAAATGACAATCTAGATTGCTTAGATTGTGGACAAATGGGGCAATGTGAGAGTGACAAATTATTGGACAAAAAGGACAACAAACGCATTCTTGATCCAGACATATGACCGAGTTGTTTATGTCACAAAAAACATCGGTAAAAGTACCAGCAAAAATCTCTTTTTGTAACAATATAGTATTACAAACAGGAAGAAATGAACATGAACTATTTATAGGCTGACATAAGGTCTTTGATAAGCCCAAATCTTATAGAGATTTTATTTTATAATATTTGTGCTTATCTAGAATTATTATCCCTAATTTTGTGCTTATCTTAATTAATTTTATAATGATTGTAGATTTGAATAGAAGAGGAAAAAATGCCTAAATTGGGAGATAAGATGATTTTATAAGATTTCAAAGGAAACGAAATATCAAAAGAAAGAAAATAAAATATTCTCATTCCTTGATGATATTGAAAATTTAGAAAAATCTATGTAAATCTTGATAAATATCTTATCTACATTTTTTATACTTGACATGGGCTTAAAATATTTGAAAGAGGAGGCCCATTGAGAAGAATAAAAAGGGGCGGAAGCGTAACAGGAGAGGGAGGCGCAAAACAAAAGAAAAAACCAACGCGGAAGGGATAAAACAGAGAAGAGAGGAGAGGAGAGAGAAGCGTACAGAGGAAAGAGACAGAAAAAGAGAAGATCCGTAACAGAAGACGGAAGAAAGGAAGAGAAGGCTACTGTGAATTAGTACCAGCGCGGAAGAAGAACATAAGGGAGGAAGAGTGAAGGCAGAAGCAGAAGGAATTCCTCACATACGCCTAAATCACAGAGAATTCCTCTTATTTACTTCTTTCTTATGTTTTCTTCTATGAAATTAAATCTGAGTTTGCACTTTGGTTTTGAATTCATGGAATAATTTTATTTAGACTAAAACCACGATATGGCCAAAAAATATTTTATTTGATATTTGTTTTATTTTCATTATATTATTTTTCTAGATTTTAATTATTGATTGATGTTAGTTTAATATTTCTTGTTAATAGCCTGATTAACTATTTACATGTATGTTGATTAATCACGAATCGGAAGATGATTGATTAAATATAGCAACAAAGACATCATCAACACATGGTTAAACTGACTAGAAATAGTATTCGGTTTCAGTGTGCGGTTTTAGGTGAAAACTGAAATTCCACGAAGATTTAATGCATTTAGATCTGATTAAATTCAATTAGAAATAATTGGACTATTAGATTTAAATAGGTTTATTAACTTGAGGAATTGTTTAATAAATAAATTTGGGGATTTCACCGTGATTGACAAGAATTAAATAATTAATTGAATTTCAACACGTATCAACATAGTAGAGTTTGGTACCGTTGTATGTCTTAGTTATTTATTTGAATTTGAATCCCTCCTTGATATCTGAATTCGTCGTTTTAATTGATATTATTTTATTTAATATTTTAGATTAATAATCCACATATAATCTTTTAATTTATTTTGTCTAACTTAAGTTAAGTGATAAAAATTCTAGTAATTAAATATTAGTCTCTGTGGGATCGATACTTGGATTCATCATCGATTTACTATAACTTGACCTAGTCCGCTTGCTAGATTTATTCTCAACCGAAATCGTCGGTCAGTCTTCAAAGAATGGGAAGCTTCAAGGTGATAGAGTCCATTATTCTCTTTACCAATCCCCACAATCTTCCCACTTATGAGGTCCTGAAATTGGCAAAAATGAGGATAGAATGTACAAAGCAATTATGGGATTTGGTAAATTTAGATATGGACAATAGATTGAATTGAAAATCTGGAATGTGGAGAACATTTTGAAGAGTAACGGAGGAAGATAATGCCATTGAACCAATATGGTTAATGAGGGTAGTACTACCATTAGGCAACTTCACTGAACTATTGGAATTCGACAGGTACTTGTGATTTTGTAGTAGACTTAAATCCCCAACCATGTGTTCATTAGCTCCAGTGTCAATTATCCAATGAGAAGATGGCATTGAGACATGAAATGAATGTAAATTACCTGCGATATTCACCACGGGTTCAGGACTCGTTTGAAGGTTGCTGTTGCCCAAAAGCTTCAAGATTTCTGCATACTGGGCAGAGGTGAACACTGGAGCAGTATTAGGAGTTGTATTATGGATGAGACCAGAAGTATTCAGAGGTTGAACTTCAACATTCTCAACTAGGTTCACATCAGCAATATTCCTATTTCCTCGACCATAGCCACGCCCTGAGCGTTTATACTCACTTCCTCTATTCTGTCCTCGGTAAAGACGATGCCAAGGTGGGTAACCAACTATCTTATAGCAATCTTCTTTCAAGTGTCCATTCAGATTAAAATATTCGCATTTCAAGAGGGCCTTCCGTTGGTCATCCGTTCTATTCTGATTTGAGTAAAATACGGTTGGTGGAGGCTCAGTAGTAGACAACGAACGATGAGATTCTTCCTGAGA
Organism: Primulina tabacum; assembly: GCF_025594145.1. Classification (NCBI taxonomy): domain Eukaryota; kingdom Viridiplantae; phylum Streptophyta; class Magnoliopsida; order Lamiales; family Gesneriaceae; genus Primulina; species Primulina tabacum. The sequence continues at coordinate 23,106,920 of NC_134561.1, read as the reverse complement.
AATAATGGAGAAAGCTTGCCCAACAGTAGGCAGAGGAGGCATCATCAGAATCTGACTTCGTATAGCGGCGTAACTCTCATTCAACCCCATCAAAAATTGAAGTAATCGATGCTGTTGATCATGCTCGACATATCTCTTAGCTGCAGCGCATTCACAGGATGGCAAAATTACCAAAGAAGCGAACTCATCCCAAAGTTGTTTGAGCTTGCAAAAATATGTGGAAATAGTGCTTTGCCCCTAAACCAATCGTCCTATATCTCGGTGCAAGGCAAAAATGCGAGAACCATTCACCTTATCAAATTGCTCCTTCAAATCCGTCCAGACAACAGAGGTGTTGGTTGCATAAACAATTCCACCAAAAATTTCTCGAGAAACAGTGTTTAAAATCCACGATAATAATAGAGCGTTACATCTTTCCCATTGCAATACCGATGCGCTACCAGCTTCGGGTTTCTTACATGTACCATCAATAAATCCAATCTTATTCTTAGCTTGCAACGCTATCAAGATAGCTCTGCTCCAAATTCCATAATTCTCAGTTCCTACTAATTGATCCCTGACGAGATTCATACCTGGAGTGTCGGAGGGATGAATGTACATCGGATCATTGAAATTAGGTCCATTCGCCATTGTTGAACCTCTAATTTGTGATGAAGCTGCAGTGAAGTTGGAATCGATGTCGCGAGCTAAGAAATCGTGGATGATAAGATGGATGGATCAATTAAAAAATACGATCCAAGAGATCGAGAGTTCGGATTTGAATTTTCATTGCTCTGATACCATGTCAAAATATATGGAGGAAACGGTTTTTTTTTAGTATATAGAAATGTCAGTCTGTGATGTACAAGAATAACAGCCACCCAGCCCATTAATACTAGAAGAGTTAACTAAGAACAAAAGCGTAAGAATAAGTATGAAGCGTGTTTCCAAAACCAGCACTTAACAAAATTCTTTCGCGAACCCACTGCTAAATACAGGCGCTCTACGTGCCGTTGATTGAGCCTGTTTCATTAGAAATGATTACTCGTTTGTTTAATTTCTTGAAGGGACACTGTTTGTGTGCTGGTTTTGGGGTGGGCCGTGAGGTGGGGTGGGTGTAGGGGAGGAGGTCAGGAGGTGTTTCTGTTTTTGATATTGGATAATGGATTGGAGTCATTCGGGGAGTGATTCTTGTGCGCAATATTCTTGAATATTATTGAGAATTGACACGTTTCTAAAAAATAGTTTATTATTCTACATATAGTTTAGTTCAACGAGTTGTTTAGTGCTACTATTTGTTTGATGTGGTTGAGGTAGTTTTCTTTAAATTCGTTTTTTTATTGTAACCATGAATGGAGCATTGGTTTAATGTAGGTGCAATCTAATGATTTGAGAGATTGACGTGCAAATATCAAATCTTAAGTGGGCGTATAGTGAGAAGGATTATTTCTTCAAATGGTGCAAAGCATGTTTATTAATGCAGTAGCGCCTTCTAGTTGCGGTGTTACTTGTGGGTTAAATGAAGAATGTAGGAGAAATTTGGGTCATTTAAAGGAACCCCAGTTTCTTGGGATCGGAAGATCATGCTTGTGTTCTTCTGATGGAAGAGCCTCGTACCTTGGAGCGTTTGATATATCTGGACCTGGATCTTGGAGGGTTGGAGCTGGATGGTTGTTTAAAGGAGGTGATAGGGGAGCCAACTTGGATGCCAGTTGCGAGCAAAGGGAAAGCGCCAACGAGGATTTACTAATGTTTTTCTTTGAGCTGGACTTAGCAACACGGGTACTGGTGCAAAGAGCTGGTTCTGAATCTGTTAATTTTCTTCGTAACAGCTAGAAAAAGAATGTTGTTCGCTTATTGCTATGCTTATATTGCAGTATGCTTTGAATTTTGAGCAGTATGACATAGCCAAGCAGGAACAAGTTGACCGAGGTTAGAATTTTTGACCTGCGTCAATTCTGTACTCTGAGAATTGGAAAAAATGCTTCAACGTTTTCTTGGATGAGGAGGGATCTTGATCATCAAGAACCTTATTAATGGTCAAGGCCTCTTGATTATTAATGCTTTTATATGAAGGTTGAATCAGAGGTAATCAAGCTACGGGAAAGTGGAAGGGGGCCAGCAGCAAAAAGTGAAGCTCAAGATTTGGCTATTGGTATCTTACGCCTACGGTATGTATCTGATTCACTGAAAACTAAATGCCAAATAAGCATTTTCTTTTGTCTTTAATCCTTTTATCATCACTTATCAGTTTCCCAATTCAGAGGTTTGGTCTGTTAAACAACTTATTAAAAATTTTGAATTTATTTTTTTTTCTTTTCGTGCAGAATGCGATTCAGAGTGAGAAATATGATTTGGCAGCTGATTTAAGAGAGAAAATTTCCAACCTTGAAGCAGAGTCACTGGCTGCATCAGTAAAAGCACGAGGGTATGAGAATGCTCAACATGCTTTCCGTTTAGGCCAGAAAGTGAAGCATAAATTATTTGGTATATTGTCTCGAAAAAATTTTCTTCCTCGGGATGTAACGGGTTAATCTAACGAACTGAATACTCACTTTTTTGCCCCTAAAAAATTGTGCTGGAGATGTTAGGATATCGAGCTGTCATTTGCGGCAAGGATCCGGTGTGCTGTGAGTCCAAATCTTGGATGGAAGGTGCAAAAATCGATAAGCTGACTCGCGGTCTGGATCAACCATTTTATCAGGTTGGACTACACTAAACTTATATATTTGTCACAACCCTTGTTTTATCAGAATTCATATGCCCTTTTTGATGGTATGTTACTTGTCACTTGTTTCCAATATTATGTTTTTGTTCCATGTATAGATTAATTACAAATGTGGCTTAGCATCCATAGATCCAGCTCCTGGTTAACTACTATGCAGCATCGTAAGACATACTTTTACCTCTCTCCTTCATGAAAATTCCTAAACAAAGTAAAATCAATTTGCTCTATTTTTAACAATTCCTCTCCAGTTCTCATGATTCTATTGTTGAAGCGATTTGCATCATTAAATCTGAATGCAAGGTAAACTCATAGTCATAGTCAGTTCAACCTGTTTCGCAGGTATTGGTTGTTGCACAAGAAGACCCCCCCAATCTTCTAGTAGCATACGGTGAGCCAAGCGAACCTGATTTTGTGATGCCAGCCATGTACCAATTCTAGCTACTTTTAACTCCTAGACTCAATTAATTTTATTTTTTTTTTCTATTTGATGGAGCACTCTAAACCCAAGGATAAAGGATATTCTATGCCTGCGCTTTTCAAATCTTCCACAACATTGATATTCCCGTATTTAAATTAACATCGATTATCAGCTTGTCATAAGTTGTGAAGCAACAATTGCCCCACTGTCTTGTACATTATACGTGTGTGTGCCGTTCAAAAATTTTGAGTCGAATATTTTATATCTATAGATACAGACTATAGATTTTGGTAGAGCAACATATACCTGATTGTACAATCGGTGTCAAAACTCAAAATCATGTGAGTGATTCCCCTGAGTTGCAACATGATTTACTTATTTGATCAAGGATCATTAAGAAGCAATAATTGCTCAACTTATCCTATGATTGCCTGTATTGGCACAAGGACTGAAACATTGTGTTTGGATTGGATTATTGTATAATTTAATTGGATTGCACTTTTACTGTCACATATTATAGTTTCAGACAAAACCGCAGATGTGCAAGGCAACTAACACATGTTTTAGTTGACGATATAACCCCATTGACCATTGTGTAAAGATTCCGCTGATTACTTCCGTGAGCATCATTGTCAGTTTTTTTACAACGAGTACCTCGTTTCATGATATCTCTCATTTTTAACGTCTCATGATCTCCCTCATTTTCTTGCAGTCCCCGAAGAGAATTTACTTGCCCTTGAAAAGCAAGACAAGGTTAGTTGAACCATATTTGAATGGAAACTGGGTTTTCGAATAAATAAATATCTAGAAGCTTGTGGGTTGTGATCAATTAACTATATTCAGGATGCATTTGATCATCCTTACGCCTCTTTTTTGTTTTACGGCATGGATGGTGCTGGAGATTTCATCCCAATAAAACAGCTGCGCGAAAAGTACAGCCAGCCCCGCCACGAAATCCACAGGATGAAGATGATGAAGATGATGCTTGATTTTGTTGACCCCTTGTTTCGTGTCGCCGAAATTGTCAGTTTGATCCAATGATTTCCCTATATTTTGTTCGGTCCGTTAGATACGTGTTCTTGAAAATATTCCCGGTAGTTTCAAATACTTCATCAATTGATGAATTGAATCGTGGGCGACTGTTGATCGTAAATTAGTTGAATTGATGAATTGAATCATGGGCGACTGTTGATCGTAAATTAGTTGAATTGATGAATTGAATCATGGGTGACTGTTGATCGTAAATTAGTTGTACTATGCAATATAGAGTTCTGTTATATTCGTTCCTTAAGATCTCGAATACATTGAAATTGATTTGGTATCATTTCGCCTCCATGTCCTTCGATTTTGTTTATGCACCGATTATGTTTTTTGTTCTTTATTTTGTCAAAATATATGTATATTATGTTGGATCTCGGTTTTCTCGTGCCCAAAATGCAGCGTAAGTTTAAAATTTTTATTTTATTTTGACAATCAAAATATATTTGTTTGAGCACTCGTATGGTTTTATGATTAAACATTCATAGGGAGTTTTGAAGTTTATACCTTTGGTGAAAGATTTACACGGCACCAACTATTCCGGGGTTAGCGGAGATAGCTCTTGATGAATTCCCTACAAACTTTCTTCAAATCTCCTTTCTTTGTTCTTCGAATCAGGTCTACGACTAGAAGATTTGTTCATCTTCTAATTTGAACTAGAAAAATTAGAAGAGATTTTACGTTGGAGATCAAAGCTTGACAGACGGCTCAAACCCTAAATTCACTTTAGGGGCCGAAATTTGGAGGAGAAGGGAGGATTGATTTTCGAAAAATACAAAGATTGAGGCTTGCTTGGTGGCTAGAGTTATGACTTATTTACAACCTTTTATAATCGAACCATGACATAATATCCAATATTAACATTAATGGACTTGATTAATTAATTGGGCTAGTCCAACTAGTTTATTTAATTAATCAAAATCCATTAAGAACTTTAATTATTTAGTATGTTGGGCTTGTACTCCTACAAGTCCATTAAATACACTTCCCACTATATTTAATTTAATATTTAATAAACTCAACTTTTGAGCTCGATAAATTAAATCCGTTATAAATTCAACATTTGAATTTAATGCCTAAATTATAAATTCAACTCCTAGAATTTTTCACCTCCAAAATTTAATATTTAATAAACTCAACTTTTGAGTTTAATAAATTAAATTATTAAATTTTATAAATTCAATTCCTTGAATTTATTCTCTCAAAATTTAATTATCATAAATTCAACTCCTTGAATTTACTATATCATAATATAAATTCAACTTCTTGAATTTATTCTCTCCACGGGAACAAACGATCTAGTGCTTGTGTGACCCTCAATGGTTCAGGGATACATCTAACCGTGGGTTCACAATTCCTTGTGATTCAGGACATAATCATTTATTCGGGTTTACCCTTATTTGCCCCATTCCATGTATCAACAATTGATCATGAGAATGTCATAAATCATATTTCTGATTAAATCTATCGAACCATGGTAAGGGCGTCTAGTAGCATCGCCCCATGATTCCCTAGATATCATTGATATTGCCTGCAAGAACAAGTCGATTATGATTAGCGTATAGTACGGTCTCTTCATCTCATATATCCCGATCGAATCTGCAACCATTGGTTCATCGAGAGTTGCATATTAATTCGATGACTATGTGAAACATATAAATAGTGGCATCGCATGTACTATTGAAGAACTATTTCTCCAATGTACATCTCATAATCTGGCCAGAGATTCCACGCACTATTATTTCATCATATCACATATGATATCCACACCTGAGGTGAGCGGTGAATTCCCGACTACAATGCACTGACTCCTACATGTGTCGCAACTGTACCCAACCTCGCCACCTGATGACTCTCCTGGAGCCGGTAAAGAAGTCAAAGAATATAGAGCCTCAGTGTTGTCCCGGGTCGTAAGGACTAATGGTGTACAATCATAACCACGGACTTATCCTCTCGATGAATGATAACCACTTGGAAAGTCTGAGGGAGGGTTGTTCGGTATAATCAACATATGACTTCCCATCTGTATGTTTGGACATCTATATGCCCTTACCAAGAAACGTGGTACACAACATCACAGATTCCAGTCTCGAGCTCAAGCGATCTTTATCCATGTTTTAGGCGACTGAATCGACTAGGAACGAATTTAGAATATGCAGTGTATACAAATGAGTTTCAACATCGAATTACGATTCATTCGTATTAAAGCATAACCAAGGACTTTATCTATGCTAATTGCATGGGTATACAGATAAAGTAAAACAAACCATGAAATAATGAATTATATTTAAATAAAGATTGTTTATTACACTTGAGTCAATAAATTCCCTAGCCAACCATTGGCTTACAGGGCATCTACTCTAACAATCTCCCACTAGCCGTAGAGCCAACTACCCATAAAATTTAATCCCATTGCTTCGCGATGCTTTCAAACAATGGTCCTGGCAAGGGCTTTGTAAGTGGATCAGCAACATTATCTGCAGAGGGGACTCTTTCGACTGATATATCTCCTCTTCCCATAAACCATGACGTCAAACCTCAAAGCATACTATAAGATTTTCCCCAAAATATGAAGGACACGGACCGCGTGCCCAGGTCCGGCCCCGGATCCGTGTAGGCTCGGTAAAATGTGTGCGAAGGAAAAGGGGAGGCACCAACCCCGTGCTAAGGTCCGTCTAGGGTCCGTGTACTCATTGTAATGGCACACCAAGGGAAAACCAAAGACACGGACCCCGTGCCAGGGTCCGTGCTTGGGTCCGTGTGCCTGCGGGACAAGCGAAGTTACGAAAATTCTGTACATGTTTTGTTTAACGCTCTCGACTCGATTGTACGGACCATGAATCAACACCACGAGACCATCTTAGGCTACTATATTGTTGACTCAAGCCTATACGATTGTCCCATCACAACCACATATCCCAAATAGCTCATCAAACTCATAAACGAAGCCTTCGACAGAAAAATGATTTACACGGCTACTCGTTCTCCCAAGGACCCAACGACATGAAATGACACATCAATAGCCATCCCAACAACACGCTAAACATACCTAGATGCAGCAACGATCACCCATCGATCCCCAACGAAGCCTGCAACAAATAAACTTCAAGAACGCGTCAATACATAGTTTTCTGAAAAAACGCAGTTTGAGCAGTCCCACGAAAAACGCCATAAATCACTCAATTTTTATCCAAATATTTCGAATTTACTGTCAAACCGAAGGTATCAAAAAGTTCTATAATTTTCACGTTGAAAGTTTTCTCAGATTCACGACCTAAAAGTTGCAGTATTTAAAAAGACAACAAAAACGAGTTTCAGATCTAAAATTGTTTCAAAACTGATCCAAATCGTTTTCTCCTCAAACGACGAACGTCACCCATATATTTTTACGCATAAAACAACGCAACACATAATATGACATGATCGATGCAGAAAGAACAGATTATACGTGCCTTTGATGATAAACGTTACCGAAACGACGATACCGAAGCGGAGATGGCACGAGGATTGATCCGGGACGAACTTGGCTCGATTTTCTTTGGAGGGAACCAACGAAATTTGCTGGAAATCTAAGGGAAAGGGGGCGGCTGCTTGAAGGAGTAAGAACCCTAGTTTTCTTTCAAATAAAATCTAAAGATGAGTGGTGTAGTGTGTGTTGTGTGTGTTACACGATTTCTAGTGTGTGTAGAATATGTGTGTGTGTGAGTTAAGGGGTAAAACGTGTATGTGTGTGTTTTACTTAGGGGAAAAGTTGTTAAATAAATGATTAACAACTTAATTAAAAGTTACTAAACCCCTAACTTTACAAAAGCCCTTAATAAAATACTCAAGAAGCAAATCTTTAAAGGTTAAAATTCTAAACTCCCATAATTAAAATAAATACACCCAATTTTATGAAATTCTCATTGATTAAAATAACACCCACAAAATGCTAATTTTAAAAGTTCCAAACTCTTAAATTACTAAATACATAAATAAGGCTTTAAAATGCTAAAACTAAATAAATTATTAAAAACGCCCCATCCTTAACTTAAAATAAAATACCGTCTTTTAAATTGCCAAAAATCGTCACCGGTCTTTTCCCCGTTCCCGTCTCGAATAATTGCCTGAAACATGAACTCGAAAAACATTTTAACGTGCATCAATTAAACCTAATATTAAAATAATGCAAATTCTTAGATCGTGAACTAAACCCAACTCAATGAATTAAGCATACATTAAAACCATTTAATAAAATACATGTAGAATTTAATAACTTGCACGCACGTGGTTCATGTGGAACTCAAATTTTCGGGACGTTACATTTCAGCTCAATAAGCTTACGCTCTTCTACAGAAACAAAGTTACCAATATTTGAGCTATATCCATCGGGTAACTTTATTTTCTTCAACCTAGATCAAAATACATCCATTTCTTTTTAGACATTGTGTATGGAGCAGCCGGTAAATGATATTTATTTTCTCCTTTTTCTTGAGTATGTAATTCTTGTCTAATTTTTAAGTGTACCAAATCTTTGCGAGCATTCACACCATCTTTGGATTTTTTCTTCAGGTTTAACAATGTGACTGTGATATTCTCGCAGACATTCTTTTCAACATGCATCACATCTAAGTTAGGACGTAGCATGAGGCCCTAAAGATAATCATAAACAAGTTTCATAGTGTTAGTTCAGAATATTTCTAACAATTTAGGAACATAAAATAAAAAATTTGCAAAAGCTAATGAATACAGTGCAAAATAACTTACACTCCAATATGAAAAATCGAAAAAAGTGACTTTTTCTTCCACCTTTGAACTGGTTTTTGTACCTTTTTTGAACTATCCCGCTTCTTCCTCTTTTTCCTCAAAGTGTTGACAGTCTCACCCTTTTGCTTTTTACCCCAGTCATTTTCAATATCTTTCAATGCATCGGTAACTTCTAACCCATTCAATGGTCTAGGTTTCTCTTTACTCTCTTTTTTTCCATTAAACCACTTCTTTTTCTAACGAACTGGATGATTAAGAGCAAGAAATCTCCTGTGACCTAAGTATGCAAACTTTCTACTATAGAACATATGTCTTCATCACATATTGGGCAACCGAGTTTCCCTTTTGTGGCACATCCAGCTAGGTTTCCATAAGCTGGAAAATCATTGATTGTCCACATCAAAATAGCCTTCAGATTGAACATTGACTTGCTAAATGCATCATACGCCTCAACACCGGTGTCCCACAACTCCTTCAAATCCTCCACAAGAGGTTCCAAGTATACATCTGTATCATTTCCCCGTTGCTTAGGACCTGAAATCAGTAATGTCAGCATAAGATTTTCCTTTGTCATGCACAACAATGGAGGAAGGTTATAATTGACAAAATAACTGGTCAGCAACTATATCTGGAACTAAGGTCACCAAAAGGGTTGAATCCATCTGTTGCAAGACCAATGCGGAGATTTCTAGGATCTGATGCAAAATCAGGCCACTTATGATCTATTGTATCCCAAGCTACTGAATCAACTGGATGACGCATCATATGATCTTGACTTTTGTGTTTGGAGTGCCAAATCATCTCTTCAGCCTTTTCTTTTGATTTAAACATCCTTTTCAGTCTTAGTATCACTGGAAAATACTGCAGGACCTTTTCAGGAACTCCTTTACAAACTTTGGTGGTGACTTTGTCTATCTTCCATCTTGAGGATCCACACTTCGGACACGAGTCCAGATCTTGAAGCTCCTTTCTAAATAGACAACAATCATTTGGGCAAGTATGAATCTTCTCATATCCTAAATCAAATGGTTTCAACAACTTTCTCATCGTGTAAACAGTTTCTGAAAGTGTGTTGTTTTCTGGAAGCATGTCACATAAAATCTTAAGGAGCTCATTGAAAATATTGTCTGTGTCACCATTAGTAGACTTGTAATTGTATAGTGTGACGATTGCCGACAACTTTGTGTAAGATATACAACCAGGAAAGAGAGGAGTTTCCGAATCTTTTAATAAATCATCAAACTCATAATCCTTTGCCTCAGATATAGTGTGTCCAACCTCTTTTTCCGGCAAAAAAACATCCTTATGTAAGTTATATGCCTCTCTACTTTCATCCTCTTTCTGAACTCCTCTTGAACTACCTTCAGCTTGAGATTGTGAGTTATAAGTTTCACCATGGAAGACCCAAATAGTATAAGAAGGATCGAACCCCTTAATAATTAAGTGGTCGTAAACTTGGTCAAATTTCATAGACTTCTTATTTTTACAACGCTTGCAAGGACATAAGATTACTTCACGTGTTTTTGCATAGTTCCTAGCTTGTGCTATAAATTTTTTTACCCCTTCTTCATACTTGGGTACAAGCCTAGAAGGCAGATGCATCCATTCCTTATCCATCTCTTGAACAAACATTTTTCATTTGTATGAAATAATTATGAGATTTTATCAACACACACACACACATATACACGATGTTAATTTAATTTATATGATATAATTACTTAGGTGTCAGATGTTATTTCGCAAACTATAACAATTTCACAGTATAAGGCACCGAAATAATAATAAATTCAGAAAAACATTAGGCAACTCGTTGTAGGAGTTCACATTTGACCAACTCCAACATTGGTCTACAATGGGCAAAATAGTATTTTAATATTTTTTATAAATTCACATTATGGTTTTTATTTTTTTGGTAAAAATTTTATGATTATATACTAAAATATCATTTGAATATATTCATGATGTCATGAATTGTCTCACTACATATATTACGAGTTTTAAACTTTAGTGAGCAATGTTAATTTCATCTATTTATATAATTTTAATGTTCGAGTGATAATTTTTAATAATCACGTTGATTAAGTGATTTATGTCTACTTAGATAATTTATATATTTTTTAGTCACATATATAAGCTTAATTTCAGTAGTATGGTATTTTAATTTTCAGTTAAATAGTTTAAATGTTCGTTGGCTATAAATAAACAAAGAGATAGATCATTGATATGGGAAGATAAGACTGCTCATAAGATATTGTATAATTTAGGGAGGATAATCAATACTGTGTCTAGCAAAGGATCAAACTAATGTCATGTGTTCATAAAAAAAGAGTTATACATGAAATGTGATGCCACTAAGACCAACCAAAAAATAGAAAAATTGGCTATGAGAAAGAAAAAAATGTATTTACATCATGATGCAATGCAAATGAACCAACTGGGTTTAGGAAAATCTCTTCACAGTTCAAACATTTGATGTATCTAAATCAAAACCACATATGAACAAAGAAATAAAACTAGTTACACAAAATTATTTACATGATCACAAGATCAAAAGCAAACGTCGCCAATTTGTTTAACCAATAAATAAATTTCTTTCAATTGAACAATAAGTCACCTTCGTAAAACTCATGATGAAATTGAAAATATTTTGATAACATATATATATATATATATAGAACTTTAATTCCCTTTTCGTTTGACTATGTACTTCTAACAGGCATTTGCAAGGAGACAAATTGACGCCCTTACATCTCATGTGTGGTTTACAGGAAGCAAACCTCTAGAGGAAAAGGTTTGCTCTCATGTTCTCAATCTAAAATTATGATATCTAAATGTAAAACTAATCTGAATCGAGTTCTATTTTTATTTGTACTCATGAGCTTAAAATAACCCTTAGCTGAAAGCTCTTTAAATGGTTGTTATTGTCGGCTGCGAATCTTGATTAACGCTCGATCTCTCCCAATTAAATGATTTTTTTTACTGGAATTACACTGTACTTGTAGTTTACGAAACTGAGCTTGCATAGCAGGGTTCCTTCCGAGTATACGAGAATCACTCTGATTGAGACTTATAGTGACAAGATATCTGCCAAGTCAGACACAATACAAAAGGTATACATATAGAAGCTGGTGGTAGTTGGAGATTGGGTCTCCAGACATTCCACGAACTGATCATAGATAACGAATAACTGTATATTTATACCCACTACCACTTCATACACTTATTTAGTATTTATATTTATTTTTATCAATTATGATACTCAAGGGAAATTTAGGGTCCGATCCCAACGAGCGTCACTAGTTCAGACGTGGGCTTTAAGATTACCCTGAGCCTGAAATCAAGAAGAAGACCGTTAGGAGGGGGCCAGGAGGGTGTCCTGGCGTAGCCCCTCCGACGCTCAAGTCAGTGACTGAGGATATATGGGGGGAGCAGCTAAGGGTGCTGCTGAAAACAATATGGTGAATTTTTATATCATACGCTCAAACCTGGTATTTATAGGAGAATACCTGGGTTTGTTATGGGCCATTCACCTGCGGACCTTAGATATGGGCCGGGAGTTTGGGCCGGATCTTGATGGGTTCATCCCTGGGTATCACCAGCCTCCCCCTCCCGAGTCGAACTGAATCGTAGATTCAAAGTTCGATTAGTTGTGTTGTCCTTGGTTTATCGACGATGAGATCGTACCGTAATAGAAAAATCTACTTCGTTTGCCATTAATGAACGATGTTCACCGCTGCGAAAATTACGGGGATCGACCTGCACGGTCAGGTCGCGCAGATCAACCTGCCCTGTCAGATCATGGGGGTGTGGGGGCAACGCCCCCATAAATTTTTTTTTAGAAATAAGCACTTGCAAGCGCCTCCTCGCCCGAGCACAGCCCAAGCGCGCCTCACCTCCTCGGGCGTTCGCCCGTCTGCCGCACGCTCGCCCAGCGCGCCACGCTGCCCTCGCCTTCGCCGAGCTCGCCCACCAGCCCAGCTCCTCGCCTTCGCTCCTCCTCGCCCGGGTGCCTAGCCTCGCCCAGACATCCTCGCCCTTCCTCGCCTAGCCAGCGCCTCGCCCTCGCCCCTCCTCGCCCAAGCCCAGACAGCCTCGCCTAGCCAGCCTCACCCTCGCCCCTTCTCGCCCGAGCCAAGACAGCTTCGCCTACGCTCGCCGCCCCTGCCTGCTCGCCCCTCGCCACGCTGCCCTTTCCTTTGCCGAGCTCGCCCACCAGCCCAGCGCCTCGCCTTCGCCCCTCCTCGCCCAAGCCCAGACAGCCTCGCCTAGCCAGCGCCTCACTCTCGCCCCTTCTCGCCCGAGCCCAGACAGCCTCGCCTACGCTCGCCGCCGCTGCCTGCTCGCCCCTCGCCACGCCCCACCATCCTCGCCCAGCCACGCCGCCTCTCGCCGCCCACCTCGCGCCACAGCGCATGCTCGCCCGGGGCACCCTCGGCCCGCACAAGCGTGCAACACATTTGTGCTCGTCATCGGCTCATCCTTGCCGCTTTTTGAGTATTTTGCATTTGAATTTATGGCTTCTTCGGAGTTTGTATATGATATTATTAACCTGCTAGGGCAAATAACATCTCCACCCTTTAACTCCTCTGCTAGGTGATACCTTAGCAGGAAAATAAAAATTCATCACTCCCGCCCTCTAACTCCTCTGCGAGGTGATACCTTAGCAGGAAAATTAAAATTTTTCACGCTGCTCCTCTACTAGGCGATGCCTTAGTAGAGAAATAAAAATTCAACACCCCCACCCTCTAACTTATCCGCTAGGTGATACCTTAGCAGGAAAATAAAAATTCATCACTCCCGCCCTCTAACTCCTCTGCTAGGTGATACCTTAGCAGGAAAATTAAAATTCAACGCCTCCACCCTCTAACTCCTCTGCTAGATGATACCTTAGCAGGAAAATAAATATTCAACATCCTCACCCTCTAACTCCTCTGCTAGGTGATACCTTAGCACGAAAATAAAAATTCAATATCCCCACCCCCTAACTCCTCACCCTCTAACTCCTCTGCTAGATGACACCTTAGCAGGAAAATAAAAATTCAACCTCCTCACCCTCTAACTCCTCTGCTAGGTGACACCTTAGCAGGAGAATGAAAATTCAACGCCCCCGCCCTCTAACTCCTCTGCTAGGTGATACCTTAGCAGGAAAATAAAAATTCAACATCTCCACCCTCTAACTTCTCTGCTAGGTGATACCTTAGCAGGAAAATAAAAATTCAACATCCCCACCCTCTAACTCCTCTGCTAGGTGATACCTTAGCAGGAAAATAAAAATTTTCTTCTACACGTTGCTCCTCTATTAGGGCGATGCCTTAGTAGGAAAATAAAATTTTTCTTCTACACGCTGCTCCAATAAAAATTTTCTTCTACACGTTGCTCCTCTACTAGGCGATGCCTTAGTAGAAAAATAAAATTTTTCTTCTACACGCTGATCCTCTATTAGGCGATGCCTTAGTAGGAAAATAAACTTTCTCTTCCACCCCAACTCTGCTCCTCTGCTAGGCGATGCCTGAGCAGGAAAATAAAATTTATCTCCTCCCCAACTCTACTAGACGATGCCTTAGAAGGAAAATAAAATTTATTTCAATCTCACAATACAACAACATCCATGAACTTAATATAAGAACTTGGCTTTATTAAATTTCAACTGATAACATAAGACAGATTCAGAAATGAAATACAGCAAAATTCAAGTCAAGATTAATATTCTCTAAGATGATAAGTGCTCCCGGGCCTCTTTAGAGCATTAACCAGCGCATTCTCCAACTTTCTTCTCTGCTCCTCTTGTATCTCCACAGAACAAAGTTACCCACTTAGAAGCTTCTGCGAATGACTCTACAACTGTAAGACTGAGCTCAAGCTTCCATGCGAATGCTTGCGACCTCTCTTTTCTTCTTCCTTCACGATTCTTTCATAACAACGACGTGCGACTTTTCGGTCCCCGCACAAGACTCCAACTCCTTTTCCCACAGGAAACTTAAGCTTCTGATGATAAGTGGAAGCTACGACTCTAAAATCCTTTAAGGCTGGCTGCCCCAGGATTCCATTATACGATGAGGGAGTATTCACTACGGTAAATGTTATCATCTTTATTACCCGCCGAGGATCAGTCCCCAAGGATAGGGAAGAACAATTAGACCCAAAGGCGGGATGGCGTGTCCTGCAAACCCATACAGCGGGGTGGATACAGGCTCAAACTCAAATTCTCCCATCTTCATTTGATCCAACGTGCTCTTGAACAAGACGTTCACGGAGCTTCCATTATCAATAAATATCCTTGCCACATCATAATTGGCAATGGTGGCCGTCACCACCAAGGCATCGTTATGTGAAGTCACAACGCCTCGGAGGTCTTCCGGCCCAAAGCTGATGACGGGGTCTTGTGGTAAGTCTGCACCACTATATATCTCAAAGTTCTCCAATCTTCTCCCATGTGCTTTCCGAGCTCGCCCATAGCCTCCATCAGTAGCACCGTCCGAGATCATATGAATCATTCCTCTCGTAGGGTGATTATCCTCATTCGTTCCCCTCCTCGGTTCGACGGGCTCCTGAAGGACATCTTGACCTCGACCTTCCCCTCCCTGCTCCCCAACCCCCTGATTTATCCATGGAGGGCCTTGACCACGTCTAGGGGACGGGTGAGACCTCGGTCAACTGCCGGATGCGGATCCTTCTCGTCTGTCCCGCGAAGAAAATCTAGCACTGCACTCAACCCTTCGTGACTTCTCCCACCTCCTCGCGGGCTCCCTCACCTCCATCACCTCGTCACGACTCCTATACAGGGGAACATGTGATGAGAATTGTCCTCTACTTCTAGTTCTGTCTTTCTCTCTTTCCCCCGCACCCCTCTTCCTTCCTCCTTTCTCCACTCTCTCAACTCTACTTCCTCCGTGCCGGTTCTCCATCCTTCCGTACCGCTGGGCATCTTCCAAGTTTAAATATTTCTCAGCTTGAGCCAACAGTTCATCATAGCTTGACGGGGGCTTCTTGACCAGCGACTTGAAAAACTCCCTTCCCCTCAATCCTTGTGTGAAGGCACTTATCATGATGTCAGAAGTAGCCGCTGGTATTTCCAGCGCTGCACTGTTGAAATGCTGGACAAATTCTCGTAAAGTTTCATTCTCTTGCTGCTTCATCACGAACAGGCTCAAATAATTTTTCTGGTGTCTCTTGCTGCTAGCAAATCGGTGCAAGAAGGCAGCTGAGAAGTCCTCAAAAGAACGTATAGAGTTGGGCTGCAAAGTGTTAAACCACTGCTGGGCTGACCTCATCAACGTGCCCATAAAAACCCTACACCTGACTCCATCTGAATATTGGTGCAACAGAGCCGCATTCTCAAATCTACCCAAATGCTCTTCGGGGTCGTTATGTCCATCATATTCTCCAACATTCGGTTGTCGGAAACTCGGGGGAAGTCCTTCTTTCAGAATGGCAAGCGAAAAAGCTCAACATCCGTATTTCCTTCCACATCTCTCCAATCTCTGCATTCCCTTCGCTTGGGAGGGGCTGGGTCTCTTCAATTCTGCTCTGCTGGCCCTCAAAATTTCCCTCTCGCTCCTGACGAGCGGCCTGCTCTTCAATGAACACAGTTTCTTGGTTCCTCTTTATAGCCTCATCCACTGTCCGAGTGATAAATTGACCCAACTGCTCCAGGGTCCCCCACAATTTCATTAGGACGGGGTTGATCGACCCTGGTCTCTTGACGAGGTTGTTCAGTTCTTGTCTCCTAATGGGGTTGTTCCTGCCTCGCCTCAGCATGAGACTGTTCGGGTCCTCTCTGAGGACGCGATGACGCTGACTTAACTCTTCTACTCCCTCTTCTCCCTACCATCTCTACGTCTCAACTCAAATTTTCCCACAGACGGCGTCAAGTGATACTCAAGGGAAATTTAGGGTCCGATCCCAACGAGCGTCACTAGTACAGACGTGGGCTTTAAGATTACCCTGAGCTTGAAATCAAGAAGAAGACCGTTAGGAGGGGGCCAGGAGGGTGTCCTGGCGTAGCCCCTCCGACGCTCAAGTCAGTGACTGAGGATATATGGGGGGAGCAGCTAAGGGTGCTGCTGAAAACAATATGATGAATTTTTATATCATACGCTCAAACCTGGTATTTATAGGAGAATACCTGAGCTTGTTATGGGCCATTCACCTGCGGACCTTAGATATGGGCCAGGAGTTTGGGCCGGATCTTGATGGGTTCATCCCTGGGTATCAAATTACATTTGTCTGTACAATCAGCTAGCTTCGTTTCCTCTGCACTTGTCTGCCTCATATCAATATATGCTAATTTCGTTCTAAAGCAAATCCTTTGAAGCACAAGAAGTGAAAGGGATAAAATGTTCATATTATCCTTATCATTAAATGAACTACTGATAGCTTATGTTTTCTTCATTCCTCAACAAGTTAATTCTAAAAAAGTAAGGCATTGAACTCTCCCGCCGTCCATGCTCAAAATCCTACCATACATCTCTGTTCCATGAACTGCACTGCATCACTAAAACCCCTAAAAATCACTCCAATAAAGCACTAACCCCGAAACAACATTCCAGTGCCCCCAATTAAACGAACAAAACAAATGCAAAAACAACATTCCAGAGCTAAAAATGGCTAGAAATCGCAGGGATAACAGGGAAAACATTAGGGCTTCGACTTCTCAACAACAAACCACTAAATAACAAATAAATAGAGAGACACACTAACCAAAAACTGAGGAAAAACTCGCAAACGAGAAAAGACTGAAATAGGGCTCCCACTCGCGCTAGCTCTTCAAAGGGAAATCGTATTTCCTTAGTGGGCACGTAGAGTCCAATTAGCCAATTATAATCCCGAATAATATCAGCCAATTATAATTTCTAAAAGGTAGAGTCCAATTGCATTCCTATGCAACCTCCGCGTGTTTGGCCTCACGTTTAATAAGGACTCAATAATATGACGTCGTTTATTTTCGCGTGTCAAACCAACCCATCAATATTGAATTGTAGTAGACGGTCGCCATGAGTTCCCCCAATAATATGAGCCGAAGTCATGGGAGTTCCACTCAATTCACATCATATGTCCGGTGGAAGTCACAGCTTTCCGGCGTACAGACCTCCCCAATAATATGAGCCAGACACTGTCCGCGGGTAGCGATCAACATGCAACCACGGTTGATGGAAGGCAAGGAAAAATTAAACTCCTTTAATTTTTACTTTTTCAGTTTGATATAAATTTTGAATCTTATTCAAAACGAGGGATTTTAATTTTAAAATTGTCTCATCATTTTAATTTAAAAATCGCGTGCCACGAGTTTGTATGTTTGGCCGATTCATGCAACTATATTATATAATAATATACATACATGCATACTACTATATATCACATATATCATAATATGACATTCAACAATAAATAAGGATGATCGATTGCCAACACTATTAGATCCATGTGAGCCAAACATGGATCCAGGTCCAAAACCTAGGTGAATGCAGGGATGGAAATGCAACAATTACAAAAGCTTCCAATATTTTATATGTCTTCATCTTGATCATCGGGCCCACCATCTTCCAGTCTTGATCTCCCACTATTTTTAATAATTACATTTAAATAGCCATGGCACATAAGGGATACATCTCATGGGGTGGGAACGGGCCATAAACCAGGTCCACTTTAATAATATCAAATATTAACAAAACGAATAAAACAGTAAAATATCCTAACATACACCTAACACATTGGTCAAGGCTCTCGATCATCCTTCATGCATTTAATAGTGGATCCACCTGAGGGAATCGTTCCCATAGGATGCAAATGGATCTACAAAAGAAAGCTTGGGGCGGATGGGAAGGTATTGACCTTCAAAGTAAGACTGCTTGGAAAAGATTATACTCAAAGGCAAGGAGTTGTCTGTGAGAAAATTTTTCCACCAGTTGCTATGTTTAAGTCCATTAGATTACTACTAGCCATAGCATCATGGTATGACTATGAGATATGGCAAATGGATGTAAAGACTGCATTCCTCAATGGAGACATCAAAGAGGAAATTTATATGTCTCAACCTGAGGGACACACATCAGTAGGAAGTGAGCATAAGGTATGCAAACTTCAGAGATCAATATATGGTCTCAAGCAGGAGTCAAGGAGTTGGAACCTCAGATAAGATAGCACTATCAAAGAGTTTGGTTTTGCTAAGAATCCTGAGGAACCTTGCGTATATAAGAAAGCTAGTGGGAGTGCGGTGACATTCATAGTACTTTACGTTGATGACATCCTACTCATTGGGAATGATGTAGGATTACTGCAATCAACTAAAGTATGGTTGGCTAATAAATTCTCCATGAAGGACATGGGTGAAGCATCTTATGTATTGAGAATACAGATCTATAGAGATAGATCGAAGAGGATGCTAGGACTCACCCAAACCACTTATATCGATACCATACTTAAGCGATTCTCTATGGAAGAGTCCAAGAGAGGATACTTACCAATGTGTCACGGTGTTACTCTATCTAAAGCAACGTGTCCCAAAACTGATGAAGAGATAGAAATGATGACACGTGTTCCATATGCGTCAGCCATTGGTAGTATCATGTATGGTATGATATCGACGCGTCCTGATGTTGCTTACGCTTTGAGTGTTACAAGCAGATATCAGGCGAACCCTGGTCCAATGCATTGGAAGGCCGTGAAAGATATTCTTAAGTACTTAAGAAGGACTAAGAACTTGTTCATGGTCTATGGGGGTGGAGAATTGAAATTGGAAGGCTACACTGATTCTAGCTTCCAATGTGATGTAGATGATTCGAAATCGACCTCTGGTTTCGTATTCATGCTTAATGGTGAGGCTGTCTCTTGGAAAAGTTCCAAGCAAGACACCGTTGCGGATTCCACCACTGAAGCTGAATACATTGCTGCATCGGCTGCAGCCAAAGAGGCAGTTTGGATGAGGAATTTTGTCCAAGAGTTGGGTGTCATTCCTAATGGAGTTGATCCAGTCCCGGTGTACTGCGACAACACTGGTGCCGTTGCGCAAGCAAGGGAACCAAGGTCTTATCAATGATCCAAACATATTCTGAGGAAGTTCCACATCATCCGTGAGATTGTGGGAAGAGGAGACATATCAGTCGAAAGAGTTCTCTCTGTAGATAATGTTGCTGATCCACTTACAAAGCCCTTGCCAGGACCATTGTTTGAGAAGCATCGCGAAGCAATGGGATTAAAGTTT
Source organism: Primulina tabacum (assembly GCF_025594145.1). Lineage (NCBI taxonomy): Eukaryota > Viridiplantae > Streptophyta > Magnoliopsida > Lamiales > Gesneriaceae > Primulina > Primulina tabacum. Next base: position 23,086,808 of record NC_134561.1, on the reverse strand, counting down.
ATGTGTAGTTGGCTCTAGGACAAGTGGGAGATTGTTAGAGTAGATGCTCTGCAACCCAACTGTTGGCTAGGGATTTTATTGACTCAAGTATAATAAACAATCTTTATTTTAATATATAATTCATTATTTCATGGTTTTTTATTTTTTTATCTGTATACCCATGTTATCAAACATAGATAAAGACCTTGATTATACTTTAATACAAATGAATCGTAATTCGATGTTGAAACTCGTTTGTAAATATTGTATGATCTAAATTCGTTCCTAGTCGATTCAGCCGCCTAAAACATGGATAAAGGTCTCTTGAGCTCGAGACTAGCATCTGTGATGTTGTGTACTGCGTTTCTTAGTAAGGGCATAGAGATGTCCAAACATGCAGATGGGTAGTCATATGATGATTATACCGAACAACCCTCCCTCGGACTTTCCAAGTGGTTATCATTCATCGAGAGGATAAGTTCGTGGTTATGATTGTACACCATTAGTCCTTACGACCCGGGACAACACTGAGGCTCTATATGCTAGGGCTGTGCTTTGACTCGTTTACCGGCTCCAGGAGAGTCATCAGGTGGCGAGGTTGGGTACAGTTGCGACACATATAGGAGCCAGTGCATTGTACTCGGGGATTCACCGCTCACCTACGGGTGTGAATATCCTATGTGATCTAACGTAATAATAGTGCATGGAATCTCTGGCCAGAGTAAGAGATGTACGTTGGAGAAGGAGTTCTCCAATAGTACACGCGATGCCACTATTACAGTTATCACATAGTTATCGAATTAATATGCAACCCTCGATGAACCAATGGTTGCAGCTTCGATCGGGATATTTGAGATGAAGGGACCATACTGAACGTTAATCATAATTGACTGGTTTTTGCAGGCACTATCAGTGATACCTAGGGGATCATGGGGCGATGCTACTAGACGCTCTTACCATGATCCGATGGGTGCAATCAGAAATGAGTTCTGACATTCTCGATCAAAGTGTTGATGAAAAGAATGTGGTTAACTAGGGTAAGCCCGAATAAAGGATTTTGTCCTGAATCACAAAGAGTTGTGAACCCACAGCTAGCTGTATCCCTGAACCATTGAGGGCCACACAAGTACTGAATTGTTTATTCCCGTTGAGAGAATAAATTCAAGAAGTTGAATTTATATTATATAGTAAATTCAAGGAGTTGAATTTATGATAATTGAATTTTGAGAGAATAAATTCAAGAAGTTGAATTTATATTATATAGTAAATTCAAGGAGTTGAATTTATGATAATTAAATTTTTAGAAAATAAATTCAAGGAGTTGAATTTATAAAATTTGAGAATTTAATTTATTAAACTCAATTGTTGGGTTTATTAAATATTAAATGTTGGAGGTGATAAAAATTCAAGGAGTTGAATTTATAATTTAAATAATAAATTCAAATGTTGAATTTGTAATGTATTTAATTTATTAAGCTCAAAAGTTGAGTTTATTAATTAATAAATTAAATATGGTGGATAATATGGGCTTGTAAGAGTAAAAGTCCAACATAATAAATAATTAAAGTTTTAATGGGCTTTGATTAAATTAATTAAACTAGTTGGACTAGCCCAATTAATTAAATCAAGCCCATTAATGTTAATTATGTAATTAGGTTATTATTTTATTATAAATAATATATGCAAAGCAAAACCTAGCCCACCCCACAGAAAGACCTTGCGTAAGCCTCCACTCAAGAATTGAAAAATCGGCCAACCCTTTTCAAGAGAGAAAAAAAATATTGAGCCGTCTCTCAAAATAATCTTCTCCTACGCAAAATCTCTTTCCCATTCTCTAGTGCAATTTGAAAGAGGAACATACTATCTAGTCGTGGACTTGATAGAAGGATTTCTTTGAAGAAAGTTCGTAGGAAATCATCAAGAGCCAGATCTGTAATACCGGATCGGTTGGTGTCCAAGTGAATTAAATTCACAAAGGTATAATTTCTGACATCCTATGTATGTTTTGTTTTGTTAGATCATACGAGCGCCTAAAGCAAAATTATTTTGTTTTTCAAAATAAAATAAAATTTTTAAATCTTCCGCTGCGTTTGGGCGCGTAGAAAACCAGATCCAACAGTGGTATCAGAGCCAGGTTTTTCTAAATCGTATGGTTTTGATATTGAATAATTTATTTCTAACCACACAAGAAAATTTTTCAGAAAATTGTAGCACCATTAAAAAGTTTATTTTTCAAGAAATCAAAAAAAAAAAAAAAAACCGGGGCTGCCCGGAACTGTTCCGGGCAGTGCACTGTGCGCGCACAGTGCCGCGCGCGCATGTTTTATTTTGAGTTTCTTACTTTCAAATTCTGAAACATTTTTGGTAAACATCTATTCTATTTTATAAAATTTGAGGACATGATAGAAACTGTCAAGGAAGGACAACAAAATATGTATATCCATTTTTGCCCTTCAAAATTCACCAAAATTTCACGAAAAATTATTTCCTCTTTTTCCCCATTCACACGGTTTTTCTTTTTCACCTTTTCTTTGATGAAAATTATCGTTTCAAACTAAAATCTTCTAATTGTTCTATTTTGTATTCGTAAATCACCGTGTTGGGTACAATAATTGTCTCTGCTTGCTAGAGCGATAGAATCGTGGTGCTTGACCTGTTGTGCGGTTTAAAAGATTTGAGTTGCACCATTACTACTAGCTATAGCTCTTGGTAAAGCGGCAAGCACTCGGTCCTATAATTGGTATCGGAGCCAAGGTAACAGGTTCGATTTCCATTGATTGCAAGGAGTACAATTATTGGGAGGGAGATTGTTGGGTGCAATAATTGTCCCTACCTGGTAGAGCGATCGAACCTCGAACCCGTGACCTTGGCTCTGATACCAATTGTAGGACCGAGTGCTTACCGCTTTACCAAAAGCTATAGCTGGTGGTAATGGTGAAACTCAAATCTTTTAAACCGCACAGCAGCTCAAGCACCAAGGTTCGATCGCTCTACCAAGAAAGGACAATTATTGCACCCAGCAATCTCCCTCCTAATAATTGCACTCTTTGTAATCAATGGGAATCGAACGCGTGATCTTGGCTCTGATACCAATTATAGGACCGAGTGCTTACCGCTTTACCAAAAACTATAGCTAGTAGTAATGGTGCAACTCAAATCTTTTAAACCGCACAGCAGCTCAAGCACCACGGTTCGATCGCTCTACCAAACAAGGACAGTTATTGTACCCAACACATCGTAAAGAAAACACAAGAGAGAAAAAACTTATGCGATGGCCCTAAAAGATAATGGTTATCTACTCACTTTTTTATTTCCTTTAGTAAAAATTCCAACCACTTCTTGATGTTATGCAAGGTTTGCATTGGCTGACACAAAAATAATTAAGTTAAGTAAAAATAGATGGAAAGTTGTAGAATCATCATTTCTTTTGAAATTTTACCGAATTTTGATAAAAACAAGCTTGAAAAAAGTTCTAAATAATATCTTAATTATCTTTTTGGTTTCAATCTATTTCGTCAAATAATGTAATGTTTTTGTTATTTTCCTTTTGGGAATGGGATGCCGGCTTCTATATTAAAACATTAGAATTCTTATTTCTTTGTGATTTAACCACAATTTTGGTTAAGAATCGTAACTCAATGTTCCTTGATGCCTTCTCAATCCATGAATGTAAGATTCAACCAAAAAAAAAACTATTATGCTAATATAATGATTTCAAATAATGTAAAGTTTTTTTGGTTATGAAATTCCTTTGTGTTTTTTTCTCAAAAGATGAAGGATACTGGTTGCAAACAAAGTATTTATATAAATGACATACTCAATTCAATTGATCATATTTACTCGCCCCATCTTCATCTGGTTTGTTTTAAACAATGAATAAATTTATGGTCTATGATTTATTATGTTGCTTTATATTAGTGATAATATTCAATTCGTTTGTTAGTTTTGATCTAGCAGGTGATAATGTATTTATTATGAGCTTCAAGGTCTTATGATTTAATCTCTCACATATTTTTAACAGAGGCACTTAATCATTAAATTAGGGTTTCTTAGACATTGTTTTATTATATCTTCACAGACAAATTTACATTTTGGTTGGTAAATTTTAAACTAAAATATTTCAAGATTTAGGAGAGTTCGATCTCAAAATCTAAACTTTCATCTATTAAAAATCTCAAAATTTATATTGTTTTATTTTCAAATTTTATTTATCAAGTAATTACAAAGAGATAAAAAAGTCATTATAATATTGTTAAGATTAAAAATGTAACGGCTTAAAATTATCAAAGTAGTATTTGTGAAAATGGTTAAAAGATGAAATGATATTTATCAAATGAATAAGTTTGATTTTGCAATTAAAAATAAAGCTATTTCAAAACTACCAAAATTTTGTCTTCATTATACTAAGAATTAATATACTCTTTTTTTCCATTCCAAAGTTTGTTTATGAAGTAATTATTAAATTAACAAAAAGGTAAAATGATAATTATGATATTCCTAAAGTTAAAATGTAATTATTTAAAATGGTCAAAGTGGTATTTGTGAAAATTATTAAGAGATGAAATGATACTTATCAAAATGGATAAGGGTGATTACGTGATTAAAAATAAGGTTATACCAAACTTATTATTTATCACAAAAATTTGTGGGTGTTTCAAGTCCGAAATTGTGTCAAAGTTTTGAATAATCGGACTTTTACGCTCGAACAACATGGATCATGATTTGATTGTTAGTTCTAACTATTTCAGTAAGCCACAAAAATAAAAAATTAAATAAGAAATTTGACGGAAATTGCAAAAGAGAAATTTAGGAACAACACCAAAACTATTTGCGCTATTATGATTTGGGTTCACCATCTTTCACAACTAAAAATGAAAATAAAAATGAAGAAATATGCTTAAAACTAAGTGAATTATATTACTGATAATTAGAAATAAACGAAAAAAGATGAATTTGAATTAATTAAATTTTGCATAGAACATTTAGATGTAATTTTGTAAAAGTTGATTGTTGATTTTTTGTCTGAGTCCCTTCTAATCCTTCTTTTTGATTTTATTCAACTCTTTCGAGCATTTCTAGCCACCTTCCACGATTAGTGATCATGGGTCGTGGACCATGTAATGCCCGAGAATTGTGTTATTGTAATCTGAAATAATTTGTTGATAATTGATATGATTATAGACGGAATGGATCGGACCGGAAAAGCCGAAAAAAATATTGGAATTATGTGCGAGGATGAGCCCTCGCGTATATGCGCGACCCAGCCGGGCGCATATGCGCGAGTTAGGCAGAGAACCTCGCGCATAGGCGCGACCAGGACCCGCGCATAATCCGAGGATGGCAGAGAACCTCGCGCATATGCGCCGGGCGAGGGCGCGCATATGCGCGAGATACCGTGAAGATACGCGCCGAGACATAGTGTCTCGCGCATATGCGTCTGCGGAAGTCGCGCATATGCGCGAGACGTGAAGCCTAAAGATGAAGCCACTTGCCCCTTAACATGCATTGATATATATATGATTCATTCCTCAGAATTCAGAAAGGGAAAAACGAGAAAAGCTCCAAGCGAAAAGCTCAAAATTCCATGAATCGTGGAGTTGCGATTTTTGAAAAATCCGCCCGTCAGAATTTCAATCCGACTTCAATACCGTGTTTTTATCGACGGGAGATTCAACTGGACGTAAGTTTTCTTATGTTTTGTTATGCTTTAAAAATATGATATTGAAAGAATCAGATATGATTCATATATGATGTTCTTGCGATATTAGACATCGTATAATCGAAACCAGATTGAAGAACAGATATCGTATGAAATTGTTATGATTTTCAGAATGAATTTGATTGAGATTTGATATCAGAATTGTATTGTTACTGATTATGAGTTGTGGGAATTGATAGATGATTGATATTGTATTGCTGGGTATATTGAGAGTGTACCGTTATGCCGTTTAAACAGAATTATATTGAGTTTGATTATATCTGGTAATGATTGGAATATACGTTGATACTGTATCCCTCGAATATGCCATTCCAGATTGATATCGAAGGCTTCGAAGACAGATCAGAGCCGAACCCCAACGAAAGAAAGGTATAAATCAATGTCGAACCGGGAAGATATGACTCGAGTCTGATTTGACTTGAGTTTCCCAAAAAAAAAATCACATACTTTACTTTATTGCATTGATATTTTCAATTCATGAGATTGATATGCTTAGTCTATTGATTTATAGCAGAGCATGTGTCGAGTCATGGACTGATGTGCCTAGTCTTTGGATGACGTGCCAAGTCTTCGGCTGAGTCGGCAAGACATTGGATGTGTAATCTATATCGATGTTGCTTAGGAGTTGATTCATTCCTATCGCTGAGATTCGATATATGTGACAATGTCCAGGAACCGGGATCCCTAGATTAGAGATGAGTTGAGTCTGAGATGACGAGTCCAGAGTTTATTTACAGCTTTATATCGATTCATGTCTTTCAGATTTGATACAAGCTATTGATATCTGTTTCATGCTTTTATATCTGTTTATATGATTACATGTATACATTGTTTTTACTGGGATTATATTCTCACCGGAGTTATCCGGCTGTTGTTGTGTTTGTATGTGTGCATGACAACAGGTGGAACAGGATCAGGGTCACGAAGAGGATGAGAGATTCAAGATTAGCATGGAGATCCGGACTTAGAGTAGATTGATTTTCAGTACTTGATGTAGTGGCTGAATTTTAGTTGAGATAAACATATGTTGTACAAAACTTTTACTTTATGTTGATATGTATATCAGATGGATTTCATGATGTTCCGCACTTATGTATTTTTTAAAAAAATTTAGACCCATATTAATTAAATGATCCTAATAATGATTAAGAAGATTAATTAGGTTCGGGTCCCCACAGCAGGTGGTATCAGAGCAATAGGTTCCTTAGACTGAGATAGAATCTAGTGAGCGGGGTAGATTGAATTTTCTTTCCTGCTTTGGCTATGCTTGCATGTTTTATTGCTTTGAAATGCATGTTTACCTGAATTTATGATTTGATTGGAAACATGTATTATTGAGAAATAAATCAGAACAGATTCTGGATCAGCAGTAAGATGATCAGAGGAGGACTGAAACATATTTGTTGTATTTGTTGCTAACCCTTTTGATAATCAGATATGCCTCCTCGAAGAGTTCCAGAACATGGTAGTACCTCGGATGAATTTTATCAAAGATTTTTCCCAGTATCGTACGGAAAAGACAAGGGTGCAGAGTTTGAAAATCTGAGACAGGGTCAATTGAATATTGAAGAGTATGTGGCCAGGTTCTCTACTTTGTTGCGTTTTGCTCCTCATGTTGCTGAGAATGACGAAGCTGTTGCTGATCAGTTCATCAATGGGCTGAATCCTGAGATCTTTACATTGGTGAACACTGGACGACCGAATAATTTTGTTGACGCCTTGAATAGAGCAAAAGGAGCAAAAACAGGTCTGATGAGACATAAAGGAGCTTCGTATGTTCCTCTAGCACCGAGACCACAGCAGCTACCTTCTACTCAATTCCAACAACCCCCTCCCAGATTTGAGAGTGGTAGTAGCAGTGGTGGAAAGAAAGATTTCTTGAAAGCCCGAGGAAAGCAATTCAAGAAGTCAGGGAACAGTTCATCTAGTTCCGGTGGTTCCCGACAGAGCCAGAGTAGTACATGGGTCTATTGCAGAACTTGCGGAGGAAGACATCCCACAGAGCAATGCCAAGGAGTATTTGGTAGTTGCCACATCTGCAGACAGCAGGGACATTTTGCGAGAGTATGTCCACAGAGAAGTTCTCAAAGATCCTAGGGAGCAGAATCATCTGGATCAGTGGCTCAGACTGATAGACGATCATCAGCTGTTCACTCCTTCCAGCCACCACCGACTACTCCTCAGTCACAGCAGAGGCCAGGAGGAATCCTGACTGTGAGCCAGCGTCCGAGACAGCAGGCCAGACTATTTGCTTTGACTGAAGAACAGGCTCAAGAAGCACCAGATGATGTTGTGGCAGGTAACTGTTCCTTATGTGGTTATCCTGCTTATGCATTGATTGATACGGGTGCTTCTCATACTTTTATTTCTGAACGATTTGCATTGATTCATGCATTGCCTGTGGAGTCATTATCATCTGTAGTATCTGTCTCTTCTACTTTGGGAAAAGGTTTGATATCAGTGAATTCTGTTAGACATTGTATGCTACAGTATGACGGGCATGAGATTGAGTTAGATTGTATTGTACATGGGTTGTCTGATTTTGATTGCATTATTGGTATTGATATGCTGACCAAGTACAGAGCTACCGTTGATTGTTTCTAGAAGATTGTGAGATTTAGACCTGAGATGGCTGATGAGTGGAAATTCTACGGTAAGGGTTCTAGATCGATAATTCCTTGGATATTTGCTATGTCTATGACTCGATTATTACAGAAAGGAGCAAAGAGATTCCTCGTGTATTCAGTTGATTTATTGAAATCGAGCCCATCATTGGCTGACTTGCCAGTGGTATGTGAGTTTGCTGATGTCTTCCCAGATGAGATTCCGGGTTTGCTTCCGATTCGAGAGATATATTTCAGCATCGAATTGGTACCAGGTACAGTTCCGATTTCTAGAGCTCCGTACAGAATGGCACCGATTGAGTTGAAAGAATTGAAAGAGCAGTTTGAAGATTTACTGGCCAAGGGTTATATCAGACCGAGTGTTTCGCCTTGGGGTGCTCCAGTACTGTTTGTGAGAAAGAAGGACGGTTCAATGAGACTCTGCATTGATTACCGGCAACTGAACAAGGCTACGGTAAAGAACAAATACCATTTGCCTCGTACAGATGATTTATTTGATCAGTTGCAGGGTTCTTCTGTTTATTCCAAGATCGATCTGAGATCTGGATATCATCAGCTGAGAGTCAGAGATTCTGATATATCGAAGACAGCTTTCAGAACCAGGTATGTACATTATGAGTTTATAGTCATGCCGTTCGGTTTAACAAATGCTCCAGCTGTATTTATGGGCCTGATGAACCGTTTGTTTCAGAGATACCTTGATGATTTTGTGACTACTTTCATTGATTATATTCTGATTTATTCCAAGAATATGATTGATCATGCTGAGCATCTGAGAACTTTATTGAAAATTTTGAGAAAAGAGAAATTGTATGCGAAGCTGTCAAAATATGAGTTTTGGTTGAGGCATGTTGTATTTCTGGGTCACATTATATCTGGAGATGGGATTTTTGTTGATCCTAGTAAGGTTGAGGCAGTGATCAGTTGGCCGAGACCGACATCTATCCCAGAGATACGCAGTTTTATGGGTTTAGCAGGCTATTACCGACGATTTATTAAAGATTTCTCCAGTATTGCTAAACCTATTACTCAGTTGACTCAGAAGAACGCACCATTTGTTTGGTCAGAAGACTGTGAGTCCAGTTTTCTTGAGTTGAAGAAGAGATTGACCAGTGCTCCTGTATTGACGATTCCATCAGGTACTGGTGACTTTGTCGTTTATTGCGATGCTTCTCACAGAGGATTGGGTTGTGTTTTGATGCAGCGAGGACATGTGATTGCTTATGCCTCGAGACATTTGAAGCCACATGAGTCTCGCTACCCAATTCATGATCTTGAATTGGCAGCCATTGTATTTGCACTAAAGATATGGCGACACTATCTATACGGTGAGAAGTTTGAGATTTATTCTGATCATAAAAGTTTGAAATATCTTTATTCACATTTAGAGCTGAATATGAGGCAGCGAAGATGGCTTGTATTGCTTAAAGACTTTGATTGTGAAATCAAGTACTATCCAGGAAAATCTAGTGCAGCAGTTGATGCACTGAGTTGAAAGGTATGTTCTCTATCCTTATCGACGATTGGTGTTTCGAATTTGATTGAAGACTGCTGTTTGTCTGGATTATCATTTGAAACAGATTGTAGACCGCTGAGACTTTATGCTGTTTAAGTCGAACCAGAGCTGATTTTGAGAATTAAAGCGGCTCATAAAGTTGATCAGAATGTGCAGAATTCGATATTGATGGTCAGAGCAGGGCATTGATCAGAGTATCAGGTACTGTATGTGCATAATCGTCTTGTTGTGCCAGATGTTTAAGATTTGAAACGACAGATATTGTCTGAAGCGCACAGTAGTCGATTCAGTATTCATCCTGGTGGCAGGAAGATGTATAATGATTTGAAAAGACAGTTTTGGTGGAAACAGATGAAAGCTGATATTGCTGAATTTGTTTCCAATTGTCTAAATTGCCAACATGTAAAAGCGGAAAGAAAGAAACCAGGAGGTTTGTTACACAGCTTGTCTATTCCTGAATGGAAATGGTATCACATTTCTATGGGTTTTGTGACGAAGCTACCGCGATCCTCCCGAGGTTGTGATGCGATTTGGATCGTGATTGACAGATTGATCAAATCCGCATGTTTTATTCCATACAAGATGACGTAGAGACATGACCAGATGGCAGAGATCTATGTCAGAGAGGTGGTCAGATTTCACGGAGTGCCGAAGTCGATTGTATCAGACCGTGATCCTCGGTTTACTTTGCACTTTTGGCACAGTTTACAGCAGGTTCTAGGTACGAAGTTACATCTTAGTACCGCATATCATCCACAGACTGATGGACAGTCAGAGCGGACTATCCAGACATAGGAGGATATGCTGAGAGCTGTAGTGCTGGATTATGGCACTAACTGGCAAGATTCTTTGCCACTTTTTGAGTTCTCGTACAACAACAGCTATCAGACGAGTATTGAGATGGCACCGTTTGAAGCGTTGTACGGTAAGAAGTGCAGATCCCCTCTTTCTTGGGACAATATCTCTAAGGTTCCTGAGATTGGACCTGATATGATTCGAGACATGACAGAAAAAGTGAAGATGATTCAGAAGAGAATGAAGACACCTCAAGACAGACTGGCTAAATATGCCAATGTTCGACGTAGACCATTGGTATTTGAGGCAGGAGACCGAGTATTCTTGAAGATTTCTCCTTTCAGAGGAGTTGTCAGATTTGGCAAGAAAGGGAAATTGTCTCCACTTTATATTGGGCCGTACGAGATTTTCGAGAAGATAGGAGATCGTGCCTATCGACTCGCCTTACCGCCTTCTCTATCTGGAATACATGATGTCTTTCATGTATCTTTATTGCGGAAGTATATTCATGATGCTTCAAATATTATTCAGCCAGAAGAGGCCGAACTTGACGAGACACTAAGTTACTTTGAGAAGCCGATCCAGATTCTCGATCGTAAAGAAAAGCAGCTCAGAACAAAGACTATTCCGCTTGTGAAAGTTCAGTGGAGTCATCATGGCATTGAAGAAGCTACCTGGGAGACTGAATCAAATATGAGATAGAGATTCCAGAATTATTTCACTGATGTGAGTTTATTTTTTTAGCTTCTATTCTCCATTCCTTATTGTATCTGATTTGATATCTGATTTTATTGCCCGTGATTTCGGGGACGAAATCAGATTTTAGGGGGGGAGAAATGTAATGCCCGAGAATTGTGTTATTGTAATCTGAAATGATTTGTTGATAATTGATGTGATTATAGACGGAATAGATTGGACCGGAAAACCGGAAAGAAGATTGGAATTATGTGCGAGGATGAGCCCTCGCGCATATGCGCGACCCAGCTGGGCGCATATGCGCGAGGTAGGAAGAGAACCTCGCGCATATGCACGACCAAGACCCGTGCATATGCGCGAGGATGGCAGAGAACCTCGCGCATATGCGCCGAGCGAGGGCGCGCATATGCGCGAGATGCCGTGAAGATACGCGCCGAGACATAGTGTCTCGCGCATATGCGCCGGCGGAAGTCGCACATATGCGCGAGACGTGCAGCCTAAAGTTGAAGCCCCTTGCCCCTTAACATGCATTGATATATATATGATTCATTCCTCAAAATTCAGGAAGGAAAAAACGAGAAAAGCTCCAAGGGAAAAGCTCAAAATTCCTTGAATCGTAGAGTTGCGATTTTTGAAAAATCCGCCCGTCAGAATTTCAATCCGACTTCAGTACCGTGTTTTTTCCGACGAGAGCTTCAACCGGACGTAAGTTTTCTTATGTTTTGTTATGCTTTGAAAATATGATATTGAATGAATCAGATATGATTCATATATGATGTTCCTACGATATTAGACATCGTATAATCGAAACCGGATTGAAGAACATATATCTTATGAAATTGTTATGATTTTCAGAATGGATTTGATTGAGATTTGATATTAGAATTGTATTGTTACTGATTATGAGTTGTTGGAATTGATATCTGATTGATATTGTATTGCTTGGTATAAGTGTACCGTTATGCCGTTGAAACAGAATTATATTGAGTTTGATTATATCTGGTATTGATTGGAATATACGTTGATATTGTATGCCGTTCCAGATTGATATCGAAGGCTTCGAAGACAGATCAGATCCGAACCCCAACGAAAGAAAGGTATAAATCAATGTCGAATCGGGAAGATATGACTTGAGTCTGATTTGACTTGAGTTTCCCAAAAAAAAACCACATAATTTACTTTATTGCATTGATATTTGCAATTCATGAGATAGATATGCTTAGTCTATTGATTTATAACAGAGCATGTGCCGAGTCATGGGCTGATGTGCCTAGTCTTTGGCTGATGTGCCAAGTCTTTGGCTGAGTCGCCAAGACACTGGATGTGTAATCTATATCGATGTTGCTTATAAGTTGATTCATTCCTATCGCTGAGATTCGATATATGTGACAATGTCCAGGAATCGGGATCCCTAGATTAGAGATGAGTTGAGTCTGAGATGACGAGTCCAGAGTTTATTTACAGCTTTATATCGATTCATGTCTTTCAGATTTGATACATGCTATTGATATCTGTTTCATGCTTTTATATCAGTTTATATGATTGCATGTATACATTGTTTATACTGGGATTATATTCTCACCGGAGTTATCCGGCTGTTGTTGTGTTTGTATGTGTGCATGACAACAGGTGGAACAGGATCAGGGTCACGAAGAGGATGAGAGATTCAAGATTAGCGTGGAGATCCGGACTTAGAGTAGATTGATTTTCAGTGCTTGATGTAGTGGCTGAATTTTAGTTGAGATAAACATATGTTGTACAAGACTTGTACTTTATGTTGATATGTATATTAGATGGATTTCATTATGTTCCGCACTTATGTATTTTAAAAAAATTTAGACCCAGATTAATTAAATGATCCTAATAATGATTAAGAAGATGAATTAGGTTCGGGTCCCCACAGACCAACTCCTCCAATCGTGCAGGCCGCCCGACTTCTTCATGGGATTTGGAAACTAGGCTTTCAGGACTTGGGTCAATTATAATTTTGTACAAAAAAATGCCATTCATAGCCAATTCAGATATACTATTTAATCCAGCCATATTGTCTTAGCTCATTTATAAGTAATAGAGCCAAATACACAAGACCAAATTTAAGGATCAGGAAGAAAAGAAATAAAGATATCGTCTTCCTTCAACTCCAACTCCATCTTCTAAATTTCACGGTAAGAATCATGTTTCAACCATTTCACTTCATCTTCTTCCCCAACTCCTCCAATTCCTCACTTCCCTCACAACCAATCCTCCTTCACCTCCGGAAAACCATTCGGCTGCTCACGGAGATCCTGAGTCCAGTATCACCACCGAATACATCATCTTTGTGACGCCATCCAAGTTTATGAAAATCACCACCTTCAACATCCTTAGCATCCAGCCACACCATTTCTAAGAGAAGTATATTTCAACATTTTTTCTCATTCTTCATGATATGAATGCTTTGGAATTTATCTTGTTTTCATGCTCATGCACTCAAGGTGTTTGATATTTTGTTTAAATGAGGATTGCATGTTCAATGTTTGTTTTGTAGTTCACCTTGGAACTTCATCGATTAAGAGCTTAAATTTATGCTTGACTTCATTTTTCTTTCAGTTGAATCTAATTCGCACTTCTTTTACTCGGCAATCTTGTGTACAAAGAATTTCAAATAATAACTTTTAAGAAAAACTCATACATGGATACTACTTTCCTCAAGCTCATGGCATATGCTGTTTTCGTGACAATGTCCCTAATGATAATGAACTTTATTCTCAACATTTTGTTGATCTTCTGTCCAACTATATCACATTCACTACATCACCTAGACCTTGGCACTTGAGGAAAAAATCATTATTTGGCAATTGTGCTTTGAAGCAAAAAATGTCATCTTGGGGGACTTACATCTTGCTTGGTATATGTTCTTCTTCCACTTTGTTATGTTACATTATTATTTGAGCATTAATAGTTTTTTTTATCACCACTTCAATATTTATCACATGGTTCTCACTTATTCTACAAGAATGACCAATAGGAGAAAGGTGAGGATTTAAGAATTTCATAGGCCGTTGAAAATGAAGAAGCTTGTCTCATAGGAGTGTTATTGGCCAGCTTCAAAGAAACGAACAATCCTAGATGGAACTTTTGCTAATGGCTGAGATCATACACATGCAATGTCACAACATTGAGAAGAATTAAAAATATAGACTATTAATAGTAATCAAACTTTTTTCCACATGTTTTTCATTGTTTGACAAGTGTTTTTCTGATTTTTAGACTTGGAAAAATAGTTTGAAAGCCAAACTTTATTCTTGAAAACATGTTAAGATTATACCTGCTGTTTGGCATGTCTACATATACTTATAGTTTTGGCATGTCACACTTACAAGGGAAACTCTATCCAATTTTTCTTAAAAAATAAAAAAACGACTAAAAATCCTTTTTACTTCAACATTATATACAAACATGTCAGTCAACACAATTTGTTACAAAACACCTTATTTTTCATTCCATAACAACAGTAAAACAACACTTTTCTAAAAACATTCACCAATAGTTCAAGGTGTGCAAAAACCGACTCTACCCTCACCTTTAACTTGGCCAACAAAGCCAACAAACACTCCCCCAATAATACAGTAAACTACAGAAAGTCCATGAGTTTCATAAGTGTTTTAACATTACTTACAAACACGTTTAGCAAGAAATGGTTTATAAGCCTATTCTCCACATTATTACAAAATTTCTTCATACGCGTTATAAACAAAATAAAGCAAACTAATTGTTAAGATTGGTTGATATGGGTGATGTTTTTAGAAGGGTCTTGAATAAACAATTTGGCTTTTTGAACTCTTTTTCGAATATGAATCATGTAAGGTCCAAAATTAAAACGACGTAATCCAACTGCATGCAAATCTAGGGAAAATGGGAAATAGCTAATTAAATTATTTTAATTGCTTAACTTGATTATTTTTGTTATGTATAAATGATTTTAAAGAAGTTTTTTTTACTTGAATGCATTAAATTGTATTTTTAAAAGTTATTCGAGATGCGATCGAGGAACGGAGACCGATGGCTAAAAAATGAAAAATAATTTTTATTAAATAATTGTTTTTAATTATTTAAAATAAGGTTGATGCTTTATGATATTTTTAAAAGTAAGAAATTTTGAGGTGATTTTATATGCCGAGATGTAAATTTTAACGACATTTGATTTTCGATGAAATTATGAACTTTTTGACAAATCGGCTAATAATTTCACGAACTTTCCTAAACGAAATATTTGAAATAATTTTTAATTGGCTTTTGGCCTATTATGCTAGACTAATGGGCCCAAACTTGCACACATGCTAATTAACAAATAAATAAGCCTAAACCCTCCCCATTAACGCCATAATTCCCACGCCCCTTCCCCTCAAGTTGCAAGGACCCTCCCCTCCCCCAAAACACAGCACACCAACACGAATTAAGCAATGGAAGGCATGGTTTTCACAAGGATTTCAGTTTAGGAGTTCTACATCGTCGTTCTTCGCATTATCGATTTGTTTTCGAGCCTAAAATACGCAAAAACACGCCATAATTCTTCCTTTTCTCATCTATCACACCCTAATATGTATTTAATTATTATTTGTATGAAAAAAAAGTTTCTCTTTTAATTTATTTCGTTTTTATGCATATACATGTGTTTGAAGTATGACTTTTGCGCCAAAACATGATGTTTACTTGCATGAAGGTGCTACCATGATTAGAGATTGTTTACGGAACGTTTTACACGAGTTAAGGGTCCTAGGATGCACGTTGATAGGCTGCACATTGATTGAAACAAGCTGGAACCATGGATGCACGTTTTATTGCCAATGGCTCGATTTTTAGGGAAAAACCATGCATGGCTTGACTTTGGCGTGACCAGGGCTGGGCTGGGACATGGTTGGGTTAGGATGGGAGTCCTAGTCATGCTAGAACTCGAGCACAGGGGCTGGGAAGGAGGTCTAGAAAGCTAGGACTCTATCCGAGGCTATTTGTGTGGTGCAACTCTGCGCAGGAGACGGAGCTCGGCCAGGGTGGTTAGGACTGGGCTAGGCTAGGTCTCTAGGGTCCTGAGAGGGTTCAAGAGGGGCTGGGTTAGGGGCTGGCTCGGTGGTTAGAGTCCTAGTAGGTAAATCGAAGAGTCCTAGTGGTTCTACTTCTCGCGCGGCTCGGGTCCTTTGCACCAGGGGCTGCAACGAGCTAGGTTGGTCCAGTGGGTCCAGGAGGGTTCCTAGAGGGTCTGGTCAGGGGTTGGCTCAGGGTGGCTAGGTCTTGGGTCGTGGAAAACGTAAGATGGCTCGTGGGTTTGAGCTTAGGGTTCGAGAATCAGGTTGAAATTGGTTAAGGTTTAGATCGTGTTTCAATGGGGGTCGAATCATGGTGCACGAGGGTAAATTATATTTTAAAAGTCTCAAAATCATTAAATTTTACGTCTACGAGTAAAACGGTCATTTTACACCTGAAAAATAGTAAACGTCATGGCAGTGTCCTGAATTCTGTAAAATATGTTAATATGATTATTTTAAATGTTTATGGAATTTTATGACGAAATGTTAATGCTAAAAGATATGTTGAATGCTTGGTTTAAAAGAAAAACGATTTATGCATGAGTAATTTTTATAAAGTGATGAGAATATGAAATGTTGAAGGAAGTTAAGTAATTGTGACTAATACGATGATAAGATGATACGATAATACGTAAGGCCAAGACTCAGTTGACGGGTGAGAGTGTCGCTGATGTCACTGCCGCCCAGTACTGTGGTTACATGTAGATGGATCTATCGACCCCTAATACGAAAGTCACAATTAACGATCTGAATTCAACGAAAGTAAAACGTATACGTATATGATGAAAATGAATATGTTTATGAGGATATGAAAAATGTTTGTGTTTATGCATTGTTCATGAAATGTTATGTTACGTAAAAGTATTTTCACTGTTGCATGTGATTGTATACGTATTACTTGTTATAAAGATTATGGTTTGCTGAGTCTTTAGACTCATTAGATGTGATGGATGCAGGTGAGCATGATAATATTGATGTGGAGGGACTTGATGGTTGATCTTACTGGACTGAAGGTACACATAACCCGTGGACCAGCGCTAGTTTTCCGCATTTAAGATTTAAAGTTTATGTTAAAGATTTTTACGACTATTATGATTGATTTTGAGTGGTTTTTGAGAGGTTGGTAGTGTTATTTTTGAAGCTGAAAATTCATGAGTAATTCCCTTCTTCTCACACAAGGAAGTAAAATGTGAATTTTCGAACTCCTTACCATGGTCAGTCCTTATTTTAACCACCCTTATGTCATGCAAATTGGTTATTCTAGCATGCAACTTCTTAAAAACATCAAAAGCGTAAGATATTTCTCTAAGAAAACTTACCCACATAAATCGGGAAAAATCATCAACACAATGAAATGAATATTTCTTACCACCCAAGCTCTTAACATCCATTGGACCCATTAGATCCATTTGTAAAAGTTCAAGGCATCGTGTTGTCCTAAAGTGTTGCAACACCGGGTATGCAACACGGGTCTTTTTTACCTTTATGACATGGTCCACAGATATAAGCATCACCTGAAATTAAATTGGGCATACCTGTCACAACATCAAACTTACACAGATTCTTCAAGGTCTTGAAGCTCACATGTCCTAGTTTTTGATGCCAGAGATCTAGATCACTTACTTTATTACTGCGGCAGTTATCACCTTCTCATAATTGGTAGCAATTGTCAGCAGATCGACCACCTGACATTACACAAATATTGGCATTATTAAAAACTTCAAAATTACTTTTGTTGAATCTAACATGTAAATCATCATCACACAGTTGACTTATGCTTATTAAGCTTGAGTTAAGTCCTTCAACATGTAAAACATTGTGGAGTTCAGAAAGCCCGTTAACATTCAGGGTTCCTTTGCATACAATTTTTCATTTGGCACCACCACCATAGGTTACACGCCCAATTTTTACTTCGACATAATCCGTGATGTGTTCTTTTGATCCGGTCATGTGGCATGAGCACCCACTATCAAAGTACCATGCACCTGAAATGTTAGTTTTCAAGGAATTATAAATGACATTGCATTGAATAACAATTTTGGGTACCCATATTTTCTTGTTGGAAGATTTCTTGACTGCATTGTTGGCCTTGGTTTTGGGCAACACTTTGTAACAGAAAGGTTTGATGTGCCCAAGCTTATGGCAGTAGTGACAGATGAAATGACGCTTTCTTTGCTTATGTTTTGAGGTTGACATTGGCTTCTTGAATTTTAACTTCTTTACTGGGGAGTGAACTTTTGAAGATGAGGAAGATGAACTGATTTTTTTCAGCTTTTGTTCAGGGGCCAGCTTTGAGATTGGCAGACTCTCCATGAGGGGGCTCACTGCTAAGGAAACAGTGCAGTCTTCACTACTCTTTACAAACACAGTGGATTTTGAACCAGAGTTGGATGATTCACCATGTTCATACACACTTTCAACATATCCGAGACCAGTTCTGCTATCCTTTCCCATAGTTAGCATTGAGTCAAGTTTTGATGAACTTGAGTTGAATTTAGCAAGGTTCTTTGATGCCTTCTCAAGATCATCCTTGACTTTACATAGTTCGAGGTCCTTCCTACTCAATAAGAATTCAAGACGAGACAGACTGCTCTTTAGATCAGTGTTTTCTTTTGAAATTATAGAGTTTGTCTCATTTCTTTTGAGTCAATCATCATAAAGTTCTTCGTACATTATCTGGACAACCTCCACAGTAAGCTCTTCTTGGTCAGATCCCTGGATTTTGTCAAGATCTGAATTCTCAAAAGATTTAGCATTAAGACATAGTGACTTTGAGATGGTTTTGCGGCTTGGTGTTGCAACACCAATGGCAACACCAAAGGGATTGACCTGCAGTTTGTATATATCTTTCTGGATGGCAGTTAGAGAGGTGCAATCATCTCCTCATGTTCTTCATCGGTATCTTCATCACTCTAAGTAACTGCCATGTTTTTATTTCTGCAAAGTCGGTTGGTACATTCATTGCATAATGACCAAATCCGGAACATTCTCTACATTGTACTGAATCAAATTTCTTTACTTCTTGTTGGGGATCGATATCGAGTTTAGAGAGGAGGTGGGTGAATAAACTCGTTCCTTTGTTGAATATTTTTGCAAAGGGTGTTAGAATTCTGTTAGAGATTATAGCTTATCTTGTTCGAATAAATACTCAACAGATCACAATAATAAGTGTGGAAACGATATGATGATATGAGAGTGAAAACAGTAAAACAGTAGGCAATGGAACAGTGTTTGTTTTTGGAAGTTCGAAGGTAAAATCTTCTACGTTTACTCTTTTTCTGTTTCAAGAAGGTATCGCTAAAATACTTTTTTTTTTTTACAGTACAACACTTGTACATACCCACTTCAGTAGGATTTATCTTTCGCCTACTGAAACTCTCAGTTTCACACAACAAAATGGAATATAGCAAAGTTCTGAAAAGGCTCTTTTCAGATTATAGATTCTTCTCAACAAGATGTAGTAAAGTGTATAGCTTGTGAAGATGTGAAAAAACAGCAGCACAAAATGATCTCAAAAGATCAGATGTCTATTATAAAGCGTGTTCTCCTTTTCTGTATGTTGAGCTTGAAGATAAGTAGTAGTTGTTGATAGCTCAAACTACCGTTGGAATAATCGTTGCGTTGATAATGATAATAATCTTATTTTCTATAAAGGATTGACCCTTATATAGAAAACTTTGAATCCAACGTCTCTAATCAAAAACGACTTCTGAGACTCCTGAGCATGATCAGCTTTAATTCCTAAAAAGGGTCATGCAGCAAGCTTCAAAGAAATCAGTTTTGTTCCATGCTAAAACTAGTAAGGAGCGTTAAATGTCCTTGTACAATATTAATGGTGCAATTAAAGCTAGTACTAGGTAAAGTAACGATAACATTTAAGACTGTAAAGATCAAGCAAAAACCGTTAATTTCTGATAAGTTATGCTTCTGCTTTTCTAAGTTCTAATTCTGCTTTAATAAGCCGAGTTCTGCTTCTGGTTTTCTAAGTCGTTAACGAGGGCTTCTGCTTTTATATTGTCTTCTAATTTTAGCTATCACGACCTACTGGTTTTAACTCTCATCACCACAATTAAACAAAAGAATTTATGAGAGTTTAATCATCAGTTCCGATGTCTCTGAACATTGTTTCCTCATCCTGAGGATCTTGATCTCTGAAGGAGGATTCTGCATGATGTCCTCCAGTTCTGCCTTCTTCTGTCCTACCTTATGCTTCCCCCTTTTTGGCATCATTGGCTTGAACTTGAGAAATTAAATCATCCATTCGGCCAGTAAGAGCAATAATGCCATGATTCAGCATCTCCAGAACAGGTGCCTGATTCGAGACTTGATCATTAAGATCATGAATAAATTGAGATTGAGACTCAATCTTGGCATCAATAGTTTCAAGCCTTGAATCTATAGCTTCAATTTTGGTGGAGACTGAGCAAATAGTCGAATCATAATCAGAGACATTCTTCTTGATATCAGCTTGTCCAATCATGATGTTCCATTGACTTGAGAGAACAGTCTGTCGAAAAATACTTGTTTCAACATGTAACTTGGCCATTGATTCTGCCGTGCGAGTAATCACGGAAGAATTTTGTGGCACTAACCTCACCGGCATGTTCGAAGGACAACTGTTTAACAATCTCCGAAAGATTGTTCAGATTTCTTTGGAGAATGTCTATCTTAAACTCAAGATCAAATTGCTCTTCCGGGGATGGAGTTCTTTCAAGCATATGCTGTCTAATCTCCGCAAGATGAGCGATGCGAGTAGGAAAATCATCAAGAGGGACAATCAAAGTAGTAGAAGGGGCATATTCTGGTAGAGCAGTAGATGGTTCGGCAGAATTTCCTTCAGGAGCAGTGGAATGTACAGGTTCTGCTCTATTTTTTTGTTGGGGCACAACAACAACTGTGTCACTGGATTCCAGAGGTTCAACAACTGGATTAGATTCAGGTGGGTCATCCAATAGAGCTTCCATTTCTGATTGATGTTCAGCAGAAAATCTCTCCAAGTTTGGGAGTGATAAGGATTGAATAGCAACTGATTCTTCCATAGTCTTGTCTGATGGTTGAGCTCCTTGGTTACCTTCTGGAATTTCCACTTCAGCAACCTGAGGTGCTGCTACTGCAGTAGTAGATAGGAAAATTGGTTGAATAACTTCATCTACTGACGCCAACTCATGAACAGAAATATTTAGAGATGAAGATTTGGTAGGCAATGTCGGCGATGCAGGAGTACTGGAAACCTTAGCTTCTGAAGGAGCTGTGGTCCTTTCCTCAATTGGCTTAATTTTGTGAAAGTCTGGGACATCATCTACTTGGTACTGCAACGGCTCTCAAAGACCTGTTCTTGAGCAAGAAGTTGCTCATTCATCAATCGCAAACGATCAGTCAAAATTTGAATCACTTTCTGATCTAGAGCAGCAATAGGATTTTTGTCATCAAAATTTGACTTCAAGGTCTTCAAAATAGAATCCAGATTCTGGATTTTGAGCCGCTCAAAAATGTAATTCCGTCTGTTCATTGCCTCAATTACATTATTGGTCTTAGCAGCAGCAAAGACTTTCTTTTCATTCTTCACCATTTTTGCATAGACACCTGGTGATCTCGATGTATGTGATTGGGTGGAAAACTCTAACCTTAAGCAAATCATCAAAGAAAGTCATGTCTTATGGCAGATTTTTCAATTTTTTCCAAGTGAAGATCAATAGCAATAAGAGTAAATGATTTGGCACCAAGAGGTTGTGGTTCTTCAACGAGTTTTCCCTTGCTTTTATCTGATGATGATGCAGGCAGCACAGTTTTAAATGCAGAAGACCCTGCATTAGTTTCTCTAATAATGACTCCAGAAGCAGGTCTGAGAGTCTGAAAAGAAGTAGAGGTTGTGGTAGTGGGGATGGCTGCTGGTTTTGAGACGGGGATGGATTTTGGTTTAGATGAAGTAGCTTCTGGAAACACTTGTCTAAGAGGGAAAATGTCAAGATCAGCAACGGCTGATGTTTTCTTGAGGCGAATGGTGGTTCTGGATTTCTTTTTGCTGGGGGTGGCTAGGAGTGAGGCTTGGTTGGGAGAAGCGGACTCTTCAGATATGGTTTTGTCCGAGTCAGTAAAAACAACTACTCTCTTCATCTTGATTTTCTTCTGAGGAGCTAGAACCTCAGTTTGAGTGTCGCCGATCTCCTTTTTCAGGGCAACAAATTCAGCCACAATTTGCTTAGGCCTTAGAGCAAGTACATTATCAGCATCCGCCATTGTGACATAAGAAGCATCCTGTTCAGAAGTAAGTGAAAAACCAGCATCCTTCAACATCATGCTGATCTGAATAGCAAAACCAGTACCATTTCTTAAAATCATATCCTTCATTATTCTGAACAAAAATCGACTCCAGTCTACTTTAATGTCAAAGGTTATAGCTATCATCACTTGAACTTTTTCTTTGGTCAGTTTATCAAACGTACCAGTTTTGACCAGAAGCGCCTTTGCCACGATATTGGCAAGCAATTGGTATTCCATTTTCAGAAGCTTCTTGAAGCAAGAAGGAGAGAGTTCCTCTCCAGAAGCTGAGAAAGTGATGAGAGCAGTGGACATCTCCTCCTAAGAAATAGTTGAAAAATCAGAAGTACCTGAGAATGAAAGAAAGAAAGTTGATCCCAGCAGTGCAGCATCAATGGTAATAGATGCATCTCCCTGGGAGTAAATGATCTTCCCATACTCAATGGTTGCTTTAGCATAGAAGTCCAGGAGGGTTGTCTTATAGATAATTGTATGGACTTCCAGAAATCTCCTGAGACAAGATTTTTCGATGGCCCTGAACATCTTAAGAAGATTCTCATCTTTGATGATCAGAACCGATGCAAAGTTAACTTGATAAGAGAAGCTCCAGCCATTTCTGCAAATAAGATGAATACGAAGTAGATTATGTAATTGAGATGAATACGAGAGAAAGCAGTAGCTAGTAAGCAATAGACTGAAATCGTAAAAAGTTGAAATGAGAGAGAAGAGGCGGTTAATATACAAAATTTACAGCCATCAGTGTAAGCATAAGGACACGTGTCAATATGTTTATGGTTGGTTTTTGAGAAGTTAAAAGATGAGTGTCAGGTACGCCAAAGTTTTGAAATACAATAAAAGAGGCGGGCTGTCCAAGCGATTACTAATAGAAATCAGAAGAGAGTTTGTCATTTTATGATAATGTCTACTGGAAGTTATAAAGCACTGAAATATATCCAACATCTTGATAAAAACCAGTAGAAACATTGTTTTATCGAAAAGACACATCTCCTTCTGTTTTTGACAAGGCACGGAAATATCAGTCAATAATATTCCCCCTAAATTAATACGAATAAACAAATATTAAATGAAAAGATTCGAGTTATGAGGGAATGACAGATGACTCTTGATATTCGTGCATGAGGTGAACAGTCGAGTGACTTTTTAGCTTCCCCGAGGCTCTATAAATACCTACAAATACACAAACTAAGTCATTTACACATAAAACAAATCAAATCAAATGGATAGTGCAACCATTCTCTCGGAGTCTTCTCCTGAGTCGGATGCAGCAGAGGAGTACCAGAGGCAACTTCCGGCGTCTCGTAAGAAGATGTTTGAAGGCATCTTTCTCCAAGAGATGAAGACTTGAAAGAAATTCCTTGACCTTTAATCTGAATAATCAGTTAGATTATTAAAATTTATAGAAGGACTAAGCTGCGGAATCATCCCTTTTACAAACCACGACCATGCAAAAAGAGTGGGATGATTCCAGCATGTTCTAATTAGGTTATCCTCTATAATTTCTTAGTACTGCTGATATCAAAAATTGTAATAGCTTAGACAATGTAAAGCATATGGTTTTTTAAATGAAATATTCCATTTTGTCACATCTCTTGTTTATCTATTGTTTTTACTTACTGCAAAAAAGAAAACAGAAGATAGTAAACAGTAGTTAAGATAAATCAATTAAACCGAGAACATTACGAAAATAAGAAAACTTATTTTCTGGCAGAGACTTTATAAAGATATATGCTGCTTGTTGATCAGTAGGGACATATTCCAGACGAATGTTCTTCTTCTACACATGATCTCTAATAAAACGATGTCTGATATCAATGTGCTTCGTTCTGGAATGAAGTACTGGATTGTGTGTAATTGCTATAGCACTGGTATTGTCACAGAATATAGGCGATTCAGAGGCTTGAACTCCATAATCCTTAAGTTGTTGTTGCATCCAAAGTAATTGAGGGCAGCAACTTCCAGAAGAAAGGTATTTTTCTTCTGTCGTAGACGTGGCTATGGAAGTCTGCTTTTACTGAACCAGGAGATCAACCTATCACCAAGAAATTGACAAAAACCACTGGTACTGAGGAAAATCATGATTGACAAGAAAATGTTAGAGAGTTTCATACCAAGCTTTAGGTGTCTGTTTCAGACCATTCAAGGCTTCGGGTAATTTAAAAACATGATGCGATAAGAGATGATCAATAAAACCCGGGGGTTGTTCAACGTAGACTTCTTCTTGAAGTAGACCATTAATAAAAGAACTTTTCACATCCATCTGATAAACTTTGAAGTTCTTGAAAATAGCAAAGGCCAAGAATATTCTGATTGCTTCAAGCCTTGCTACTGGTGCATAGGTCTCATCATAGTCTATTCCTTCTTCTTGTCTGAAACCTTGAGCCAACAGTATTGCTTTATTTCTAACAACAGTACCTTCTTCATTTAGCTTGTTTCTAAATACCCACCGAGTTCCAATAACTGCTTGATGAGATGTTCTGGGTACAAGAAACCACACTTCATTTTTTTTAAATTGATTCAGTTCTTTTTGCATAGCATCAATCCAACTGGGATCCAGAAGAGCTTCTTCAATCTTCTTTGGTTCATCCTGAGAGATAAAAGCAGCATGCATATATTCATTAATTATTTGCCTTCTGGTTCTTAATGGAGCTGCTGTATTACCAATAACCAAAGATGGAGGGTGAGATTTTCTCCAAACAAAAGAGTTTAAGAAATTTCTTCCTGGTTTGATGAATTCGAATCATGCTCAGCTAAAACAATAGCAGGTTCTGGAATGTCAACTTCTGGTTCTGATATGTCCTGTGTCTGAACAACTGGTTCTACCACAGGAATGTCTGGTTCTGGATTTTGAGCATCTTTGACACTTGGTTCTGCATCATCTTCACTATCCAGTTCAAGATGAATCATGTCTAACCTGTTACTTAGATTTGACACGTTAGAAATTCCAGGAGCACTGCTATCTTCATAAAAAAACAACATGAATAGATTCTTCAACATTGAGAGTTTTATTATTGAAAATTCTGAATGCTTTTCTTATTGCTGAATATCCAAGAAATAGTCCAGCATTTGATTTTAATTCAAATTCAGATAAATAATTTTTGCCATTATTATGCACAAAGCATCTGCAACCAAATATATGAAAATATGATACATTAGGCTTGCTCCCTTTTCATATCTCATATGGGGTCTGATTGTGCCTTTTGTTGATCATGGTTTTGTTTTGTGTGTAACACGATGTATTGATTGCTTATGCCCATAAGCGCTAAGAGATGTCTGCATCTGCTAGCATTGTTCTAGCAGCTTCTTTAAGAGTTCTGCTTCTCCTCTCAGCTACTCCATTTTGTTGAGGCGTTATGGCAGCTGAATATTCATGATGTATACCATGTTAACCCAAATACAACTCAAGAATCTTGTTAGTAAACTCAGTTTCCTGATCACTTCTGATTTTAATGATAGAAACTGATTTTTCATTTTGAATCTTTTTCAGAAGCTTGATCAGGAGGCAACTGGTTTGATCTTTTCCATCAAGAAATATCACCCAAGTAAATCTAGAAAATTCATCAACAACAACAAGAGTATATTTCATTCCCCCTAAGATCATGATAGGGATTGTACCAAATAAGTCTATATGCAATAATTCTAAACATCTTGATGTTGATTTACTATCTTTATTCTTAAAGCTAGATCTTACTTGTTTGCCAAGTTGACATGCAGAACAAACATGATTCTTAAAGAAATTAATATCAGGTAAACCATCAACTATGTTCTGCTTCTTGAGATTATTGATTGACTTGAAGTTCATATGATTCAATCTCTTGTGCCATAACCAATGTTTATCACTAAGGGAGGCAACTAAACATGTAGGAACATTAACATGATCTATGTTCCATGATACTTTGTAAGTATTGCCTTCTCTTTTTCCTGTTAAGATAGTAGACTCATCAGCATCTTTAACTGTGCAGGTGTGCTTTTGAAAAGCTACTGAGTAACCATTATCGTGCAGTTGACTAATACTGATTAAATTGTAACAAAGATTTTCAACTAAGAGAATGTCATTTATAGTAATATTACCATGGATAATATTACCCTTACCCATGGTTTTACCTTTTGAGTTGTCCCCAAAAGTTATCTTTGGTCCAATACAAATCATCATTTTTGAAAGTAGACTCTTTTGTCCAGTCATATGTCTGGAACATCCGCTGTCGAGATAACCATGTAGAGCTGCTGATCTTGGCTTTCCTCTCATGTTCCTGCAAGCACAAGTTTTAGTAACTAGTACCCAATCTATTTGGGTCCAAGCTTTATCAGTCCTTTAGGAACTCACATTTGTACAATTTTAGGTGACCTTGTACTTCGGGTATCCACAAAGATGTGTGCAACAGAAGGTCTTTTATTTCTAACAGAATGCATTCTCGGATGTTGTTCTTCCCTTTTGTTTTTGTCGTCTATTCTCTATCTCCTATGAACAGGTCTAGAATTATAGTACCGGTAGTTTCTAACCTTCATAGAGGGTTTTCCTCCTGAGTTGAATCCTCTACTAGATCAAGCACTCCTGTGGACTCTTCCCTTAGGTTCAACATAACCAGACCATAATGCTTCCTTCTGTTTGTCTGATATACAAACCTTTCTACTCGAATAGTTGGTACTACTGGTTCATATACCACACTGGATTTAACAAAATTAACGTATTTTCCTTTGCTTGTATCCAGTTCTAGTTAATACTTGATTCATAAGTGCTTTTATTATTACTGAATCCGAGACCACTCCTGTCTCCAGATTGTTTCTGTAATTCTTGTATCTTCTCTAAAGAAACAGAAGACTTATTCCATGCATTTACCAGAACCGATAGCTTCTATTTCTCAGACCTCATTGTCTGGTAATCTGCATTTACTCTGTCATTCTCAGTTTTCAACTTACTAATCTTAACTTTTAGATCACTACAGCTGTTTTCTTGCAAGCAAGTAAGCTTACTGATTTGATCTTTTAAGTTTTGATTTTGAGTTTTAACTTCCTCGAATGATTGAGAAAGTCTTGAGTACTCTTCCACCATGTCATGCATTGCTTTAACTAAATCAGTTCGTGTAAATTCATCAGAGTCAAAAGTCAAATACCTCTCCAGATGTCGAGGTTGATTCAGTGTTTGTGATATGAATCCACGTACGTAAGAATAGCAAACACAATTAATTTAGAATCGCGCCCTCAATTAAATAACGAACAAGGAATCGTTGTTGTTGTCCCGACCTTTTGAATCAAGTATTACGTGATATTCACCTCTAAAATATGAACGGTTTAGCAATAAATAATTACAAGAAAACAATCGACACTCGAACGAACCTTCAAAGAACTCGTATTTGACAATTTGCATAAGAACGATCGACAAACGCCACAAAGTTAAAACTTTGATAAGTTTGATTTTGAAAACAAAGCAAGAGCCTTGAAAGTTGAGAGAAAAATCTCAAAAGTTTGATATTCAATCAATAATAATCTGAAAATTATGTTCAAAATTCGTCCAAATATTCATCACAAATTCAAAAGATACGCTACCAAATTATCTAGTGCTAAAAATAAGGAGATAATATTTTTTTCCCGAAAACTGTGTCCGCCCGGGCGGTAACTTTTGTCCGCCCGGGCGCAGGACTCTCGCACTTTTCTTTTTGGGGCAGAAGGTGTCGCGCTCGGGCGGTAATTTTTACCCGCCCGGGCGCGATGCTCTCGGGATTCCTCAACATTTTATGCTCGAATAATGCTCCTATGACTCCCAAACTCACTCCCATGCATCAAGAACCATTCGGCACTTTGCTCCTCACTCGTAAGCCCTTCTCGACTGTTCATGAATCTTTGTAGTGCCTCCTTGAATTTCTTTATTCGTCTCCCCGTGATTGGTCCTTCCGACAACTCCAAATAATCCCATGATGTAGTGCCTCCTTGAATTTCTTTATTCGTCCCCTCGTGATTGGTCGTTCCGACAACTCCAAAGAATCACATGCTTCCCTTGGGGCTTGGCCTACCATGATCGCATCATCCTCCCCTTCTTGAAAACGATTTGTCCTCAAATCTTTGCTACCTACACAAAAATGAGGCAAGTTAGTAATAACAAGGATTATATGATCAACATGCTTACTTTTAAACTCAAGTCTGTAGGTGCTATCGCCCACGTGTCCCATCAATGCTTTGAACTCCAACTCCAAGGTTTCCTTCACTATCAAATCACCAACCTCAACATACACCAATTGATAAATGACACCAAATGATAAAATATGATTAAGTATCACAAATATCCGATTCCTCCCCTTCTTAGACCTAGTTAACACAAAAATAAGATCCATATGCGTGTACATCCACAGTTCACTAGGAATAAAATTTACCTCATGCAATGAATATAGAATGTAAAATTTATTCTCTTTAAACATATATCCATCATGAATGGAGGAATTATCATGTTCTATCATGCACCTTTCAAAATCATCAGCTAAGTATAAATCCTGCAAATGTGACACACAAAATGTACTAACCATGCTTTCATTTATCACATCATATGTGTTTAATACCAACGCCATCATGTCATCTCCATAACAAAGTCTCATCAATTTGACAATTTTTGAAAACTCAAAATCAATATCAGTTGAATTTGATTCATGAAATATATTATCATCCTCAATTCTAAGATACTTAGGCAAAAAGGATAAGTCACAGTTATACCTCCTAAATATCACATGTTCAATACGCTCTCCGAACCCTTGAAAACGACAACACAAGGAACTAAGGTAACGAAGAAGGTCATACCTCATGGTCGTTGCGGCGTCAATTACCCTTACCTCACGATGATTGGTTTCAACATCATATGGATCACTCCACGGCATTTTTGTACCATCAACATTCGCTCCCCTCTTCATCATCACACTACTAGAATCCTGCAACGAAGAGTTAACCATGCTCGGGATTGAACCGGCTATGTCATCACAATAAGAATAAACCACCTTGTACAAAGGTACATGAAATGGTTTATGCAAGAATAAACAACTCTCAACCTCACTTTTTTCACTTTTTTGGGTCTTCAAATTATTTTTCTTTTCTTTTTCTTTGGCCCATTTTTCTCTCTCTTTTTTCTTTTCTATGGTCATTTCACCATTTTGTTCACTCTTTCTTTCAACCATATCTCTTTCTTTTTCTAAGGCCATCTCACTTTTTTGAACACTCATTTTTTCGGCCTCATCTCTTTTTCTTTTCTTTAATTGATCCTCAAATATTTGTTTTGGGGACAAGGGAAGTAATACAATCGGTTATTTGTTTAGTACAAATGAGTACCTATTCTTGAAACCATCATGTGTCACTTTCCTATCATACTGCCAAGGTCTACCCAACAAGATATGACAAGCATGCATTGGCACCACATCACACAATACCTCATCAACATACTTCCCAATAGAAAAAGGTACCAAAACTTGCTTGTTCACTTTCACCTCCACACAATCATTCAACCATTGAAGCCTATATAGTTGAGGATGTTTTAAAGTGGCCAACTTCAACTTCTCCACCATCTCACAACTTGCTATATTGGCACAACTTCTTCCATCTATAATAACATTGCAAACCTTTTCGTTTACAAAGCATCTAGTATGGAATAAGTTACCCCTCTGATTCGCCTCATCCTCCTCGGCTTGGGCACTCATGATACGCCTAATCACCAACGCTTCACCTACAACCACTTCATATCCCTCAACTGGATCCTCCAACTCAGGCATGTTATCATCATCACCATCACTTTGAGATTCATAATCCCCATAAGTATTCAATATCATTACCCTCTTTTCCCATTCTAAATATGCCTCCGGGTCAGATTTCCCATGGAACAAAGGAATTTTCATCTTAATACTACCCATGTTACCATCTTCCCTATTCCCATCATATCTACCCCGTACAGCTTCTTTCTTCCTCTCCCAAATCCTCTACCTCTTCCATTCCTGCCCCAATTCTCATTTTGGCTCTCCTCTTCTCCTCCCAAATCATATTCTTCCTCTTCTTCTCTTCTACCCAAATCCTTAGGCTTATATTTATTCCCACTAGTACTAACTTCAATCCTACTCATCCTCTCATGTAATGGCTCCAACTCTACCCTCATCATCCTAGTGAAATGCCCAAACAACGCCTCCATTTGAACCTTAGACAACCCCAGGTTCGAACTATCTCCTACCTCCCTCTCCATTTAATTTCAAATTTGTATCTGCAATAAAGACGTTAGTAGAAAACAAAATATTCCTCACCCAAATGCTCACGGTCACTCCAAAGAAAGTTCGCTCGTCTCTCCTCTCTTAATTTTTTTTTGCTCACAACAAATACTCACTAGTCACTCCAAAGAAAATTCACTGCACTCAAGTAATTTCACTCAAATTTTATAGTATTCTCGAAATTGTGCTCAAGCTTTGTATTTTTATATCAAACAATCAAGTTCAACTTGTGAACAATTGTGATCGACTCACTTGGACTGCGTAGACAAGAAATTTGAAGATAAATATTTTTTTTTGATTGTGAGAGACAATTGAATATGACTCACAATATATACTAGAGCAAAATATCAAAAAGAAATAATGGTGAATTTTCGGATTTTTGGCAATTTTAATTTTTTTGCTAGGCTGAGTATTCTCGAAAATCCCAACAAAAAAATCACCAAAATTCCAGAAACTGATGAAGGACGATATACTAAAAGATAGCATTGAAAAAAACGAAAGGATAACAGATCTGACAAACAAACGAAAAGGATAATTGCAGATCTGAAAATTTAAGAACGAAAAATACTTACTTGAATTCAATGAGTTTAAGCTCTGATACCAAATGATATGAATCCACGTACGTAAGAATAGCAAACACGATTAATTTAGAATCACGCCCTCAATTCAATAACGAACAAGGAATCGTTGTTGTTGTCCCGACCTTTTGAATCAAGTATTACGTGATATTCACCTCTAAACTATGAACGGTTTAGCAATAAATAATCACAAGAAAACAATCAACACTCGAACGAACCTTCAAAGAACTCGTTTTTGACAATCCGCGTAAGAACGATTGACAAACGCCACAAAGTTAAAACTTTGATAAGTTTGATTTTGAAAACAAAGCAAGAGCCTTGAAAGTTGAGAGAAAAATCTCAAAAGATTGATATTCAATCAATAATAATCTGAAAATTATGTTCAAAATTCGTCCAAATATTCATCACAAATTCAAAAGATATCAAAAGATAACTTACCAAATTATCTAGTGCTAAAAATAAGGAAATAATATTTTTTTTCCCGAAACTGTGTCCGCCCGGGCGGTAACTTTTGTCTGCCCAGGTGCGAGACTCTCGCACTTTTATTTTTGGGGACGAAGGTGTCCCGTTCGGGTAATAATTTGTACCCGCCCAGGCGCGATGCTCTCGGGATTCCTCAACATTTTATGCTTGAATAATGCTCCTACAACTCCCAAACTCACTCCCATGCATCAAGAACCATTCGGCACTTTGCTCCTCGCTCATAAGCCCTTCTCGACTGTTCATGATTCTATGTAGTGCCTCCTTGAATTTCTTTATTCGTCCCCTCGTGATTGGTCCTTCCGACAATTCTAAAGAATCCCATGATATAGTGCCTCCTTGAATTTCTTTATTCGTCCGCTCGTGATTGGTCCTTCCGGCAACTCCAAAGAATCCCATGCTTCTCTTGGGGCTTGGCCTTCCAATATCGCATCAGTTTGCCATGAGATATTTGACTTCTTCTTCATCACTATCAATAGAGTGACTATCTGAGTCAGAAGACTCAGAGCTAGAATCCACCCACTTTAATTTACTTTCCTCAGCAATCATTGCTTTGCGGTCTCTTCTGGACTTTTTATCATTTCGCTTGTACTCCTTCTTGTTCTGATCATCTTTCTTCGGCTTCCGACAATCAACAATTAGGTGTCCGATTTTTTCACAGTTAAAGCACGCCATGTCACCAGATGGTGAATCTTTCTTGAAATTTATATTGGGATTTTGGTATGCTCGGTGATTTTTCTTCATGAATCTGGAGAATTTCTTCACAAATAAGGACATTGCATCATCCCTGATCTGTTCAACAGTCTTTTCAGATGTGCTTTCAATGGCAGTAGCAGGTGATGCACTTGGAGCAACTGCAGCAGTAGCAGTAGCAGTAGGAGTCTTGGTAGGTGGATTCGATGAGGGCTTTTCTCCACTTCTCACTTCCAGTTCAAACTCATAGGCTTTTAAATCTGCAAACAAGTCATGTAGTTCTAACTTGTTCAGATCTTTAGATACTCTCATAGCCATATTTTTTACATCCCATTTCTTGGGTAAAGCTCTCATTACTTTGAGTGTTATTTCTCTGTTGTCATATTCCTTTCCCAGAGCTGTTAGCTCATTTATCAAGTTGTTGAAACGTTCATCAAACTCTCTCAGAGTTTCTCCAGCTTTAATTTTGAGATTTTCAAATTTTTGCATTGCTACAGACAACTTTTTCTCCATGGTCTGTTCATTTCCTTCACAGATTTTGATGAGTTTCTCCCAAATCTGTTTTGCAGTAGAACACATCTTGATCTTGCTGAAGGTGTTCTTATCAAGTGTTTTGTAGAGAATATCCTTCGCAACATTGTCTAGATTAGCTTTCTTTTTGTCCTCGCCAGTCCATTCACTTCTTGGTTTTTCAACCATTTGTGGCGCACCATCAGTAACAACAATAGTTGTATAAGGCTTTAGAATCTTCAATGGACCATATGTGATGACAAACCACATGTCATCGTCTTGGGCTGCAAGATTGGCTTGCATCCTGATCTTCCAGTCATCAAAATCTTCTTTTGAGAACATAGGAACTTTACTGAAATTTGCCATATCTGTTGTAGATTCTTTAGAACAAGAATGACCCGCTCTGATACCACTTGTTGGGATCGATATCGAGTTTAGAGGGGGGTGAATAAACTCGTTCCTTTGTTGAATATTTTTGCAAAGGGTGCTAGAATCCTGTTAGAGATTATATCTTATCGTTTTCGAATAAATACTCAGCAGATCACAATAATAAGTGCGGAAACGATATGATGATATGAGAGTGAAAACAGTAAAACAGTAGGCAATGAAACAGTGTTTGTTTTTGGAAATTCGAAGGTAAAATCTTCTACGTCTCCCCTTATTCTGTTTCCAGAAGGTATCGCTAAAAGACTTTGGTTTTTACAGTACAACACTTGTACACACTCACTTCAGTAGGACTTATCCTTCGCCTACTGAAACACTCAGTTAACACAATGTAATATAGCAAAGTTCTGAAAAGGCTCTTTTCAGATTAAAGACTCTTCTCAACAAGATGTAGTAAAGTGTATAGCTTGTGAAAAGGTGAAAAAACAGCAGCACAAAATGATCTCAAAAGATCAGATGTCTATTATAAAGCGTGTGCTGCATTTCTGTATGTTGACCTTGAAGATAAGTAGTTGTTGTTGATAGCTCAAACTAGCGTTGCAATAATCGTTGCGTTGATAATGATAATAATCCTATTTTCTATAAAGGATTGACCCTTATATATAGAAAACTTTGAATCCAACGTCTATAATCAAAAACGGCTTCTGAGACTCTTGAGTAGGATCAGCTTTAATACCTTAAAAGAGTCTTGCAGAAAGTTTCAAAGAAATCAGTCTTGTTCCATGCTAAAACTAGTAAGGAGCGTTAAATGTCTTTGTACAGCATTAATGGTGCAATTAATGCTAGCATTAGGTAAAGTAACGGTAACATTTAAGACTGTAACGATCAAGCAAAAAAAGTTAATTTCTGATAAGTTATGCTTCTGCTTTTCTAAGTTCTAATTCTGCTTTAATAAGCCGAGTTCTACTTCTGGTTTTCTAAGCCGTTAACGAGGGCTTCTGCTTTTATACTGGCTTCTGATTTTAGCTATCATGACCTACTGGTTTTAACTCTCATCACCACAATTAAATTAAGTCTAACACTTCTGGTCAACCCAATACTTCATTCCTTGATCTAAAATTCCCTTGAATAGGTGTAGACATTTTATTTCTTTCAAAAGGAACAAAAGAAGGTTTTGGTGTGGTCATAGTTTTCTTCTTGTCTCTCATTCTTTTCAAGTAATCACCGAACTTCTTGGTAATCAAGGAGATTGACTCCTCACCGAGATCAGATTCATTTGCTTCTTGAATGAGATTATTGACAGAGTTATCAGTGGCATGTAATGCAAGATATTTTCATTTATCTCGCTTCTGAATATCCAGGTTCATCTCAAAAGTTCTAAGATATTTCATCAATTCTTCCAGATTTAGAGTAGATGTGTCCTTTGATTCGTCAATGGCACAAATCTTGATGTTAAAGCGCTCAGGAAGAGAACTTAGTACCTTACTCACAAGCCTTTCATTAGACATGGGATCACCGAGGCTAAAAGCTTCATTGGAAATATCTCGGAGTCTTCGATCATATTAAACAATCGTCTCATTGTCCTCCTTCCTCAGACTCTCAAATTTTGAGGTTAACATTCTTAGTTTGGTTTTGCGAACACTTTCAGATTCTTCGCAGTGCTTTTGGAGAATGTCTCATGCTTCTTTCGCAGATATGAAGTTTGTGATGAGGTTGAACATGTTGACATCAACCAAAGTAAAAATGGCATTGAGTGCCTTAGAGTTGAAGTTCGAGGTATGAACTTCATCATTTGTCCAAGTATTCTCAGGCCTGACTCGGCTGTCACCATCAACATCAACAATTTTAGTGGGTGACCAACCATCTAGAACCCGTTGCCAAGCTCTTTCCTCGATGGATTTTATGTACATCCTCATCTTGACTTTCCAGATGACGTAATTTGATCCATCTAAAACCGGTTGTCTAAAGAAGACGTAATTTGATCCATCTAAAACCAGTTGTCTAAAAGAAGCATTAGAATTCAATAGATCCATCAAGCTATTAGAATGATTTCCTATAAAAACAACAGAAGAATAGAATCAATCACTTAGTGTATCAAGTGTTGGCTTTGATACTACTTGAAAGGGTTTTGTTGCTCATAAACTTACAAGAAATAGTTAAAACGAGTATATCAGAATTTGGTGTTGTGCTCGGGTGTTGTCAACACCAGTGCACAACATGCAGCTGAAATTAATTATTGACAAACAAGTATAAATTGAACAAATGAACCCAAGTTATTTAAATTATGCACAAGTACAAATACTTGTGCAATGCCTCATGACAAGAAAATTCACTAGAAAAATATGTAAATCGTTTTAACAAAATAATACTAGTGAGATTAGCAAAACTAAATTCCTTGACACTCCAAGGAATTAAAATATGCATCAACACCACAAATCAAATCTAGATGCACAAACATATCGCGTATTGCTTAAAATAACCGAAACCACTCTTCGATCAATACTCTGTGTCAGTATTGTTCTTCGAGTGTTGAAAACACCAATCTGCAACACTTAAAGTATGTAATCAATCACACAAATCCTTTACATCGAAATCTTCAATCAATGAATCCAACAGCATCTTTTTTATTTTCAAGAAAAAACTCTCTTACGCTTCTCTCTCGTTGTTCCCTCTATATAGATTTTTTCTTATTTCCTCAATATCTTTTCATAGATACTCAAATCCTACAAACAAAGAAAATCAAGAGTTTTTTAGGAATTGAACTCTATTTTAAACTAAAATGTTATATCTTAGAGATAAGTTCCTAAATTGACATACGTGGAATAAATCCCAAGAATAAAGATTTATCTAAAAATAAATCTTATCATATAATCAATTTAAATTAGTCTAAAAATGCAAAATTCTAATATTTCATTTTAGATGGAATATAGATTAAATAGGAATAAAATATTCCTCTCAACGACTTTCCATAATATAACAATATAGAAAAACTAATAAATAGTATGGAAATAAAATAGATCACATAAACACACATGAATGATGGCAAGTAGCATACACAGACACAACAACAAATTTTATTGCCTACATTTAAGTGTCCTAAATTCTAGTTCGACTGTATCCCAGTTTATGCTCTGATACCATGATGTGAGGTCCAATTATTATAGTTACAATTTAATTATCAAACAATATTCATTAGATTTAAAATGCAGCGGAAAAAAATGGTATTAAAATACTTTAAAAAAGACCTCAGGGCATATAAAAATTTTGGCATTACCTCCTTTTAAATAAAATATACTAAAAATTTAAAATATATGTAAATAAAAAATGACTCAAGGACGACGCTGCTGAATTCATAAATAATAACATGCAAGCGCCAGTCAGGTACAATCCAACAATCCACAAATGATAGTTCAAATAAAGTCGACAATACTCAACACAACATAAACTAAACCAAATCATACAATATTAACTCGATATAATAATACAGAAACACAGGTCATCTTCTCGGAGAATATAATATGATATAAACTAAACAAGACTCTAATATAATATATATACTAACTCAGAGACTCCAAACTGACCAACCTACACAATCCAACCTCAATCATGAGCTCCACTGATGGAATCATCCGCATGTGTTGGAAAACTAATTGGATGACCTACCATGGTGCCCAAACAACATACCTACCATAGTGCCCAAACAGCAGCCACAGTATCCCCAATAAACAACTGAGGTAAGGATTCTAGTATGAAACAGTTCAATAATAAACATAAATCACGCAAAAAATATACAAAAAAAATGAATTATGCAACGCATGAAACATGGCCCAATTACGATGGGGTAGCAAGAGCCAATAAACGGTATGATAACAACAGAAGTACTGCTCGAGCAACAATGTACATGGAAGCTAAATTGTCATGTAGCTATACTGCCATGTCATGTACGTCGTGATGCTAACACAAACATTCACAACAATAGCCTACGCGTTGTGATGCTAACACAAACACCAGGACTCGTCCTCCACACATCTGTCATGGTACAACATGATGGCAAAACTAAACATAAATAGATGGCACAATCTCACCGCTCATCCCGAAGGAATTCACTGAGGGATGCACTGAGAAACAAGATTAATCTATAGTCTTCAGGTGTATCAATATATGCCCATCAGCCATACCATGATCACGAGATATGAAACAATTGTCGAATAAAAATGAACTATAACCCTTATAAAGGATGATAGAGCTCAAGATGTATATCATGATAGCATACGCTAATCTAAATGTCATGAAATATGTCACATAGATGAACATATGAATCAACGAGGCATTTAACAGCCAACACAATCCACAGAAACACATAAAACTCATAATAACATATAAATATGTTTAAAACATCATACTTCAATGACGAACAACTTGAATATGCTCGGCCTAAAGAATAAAATAAACCAAATAATTCTGTAATTCACTATTAAACTCTAAAATATTCCAAATTTATTACTTCGGTCTACCAGGATTTAAATAGTACATAAAACCAAAATAAATTCATTAAATATCAATAATAACAAAATAATTCAACTATTATTCCAAAATAATCAAATTCGAATTATTTTTTACCCAAAATAATAAATTTAAGGCTTATTTTACCAAAAAATATCAACTTTAAGGAATTAATTAATAGAATTCTTCCCAGAACTCCAAAAGTTCCCAAGTCACATAATATTTCCACGTGCACGAATACGTTCTTGGCATAAAGACTTTGTAAGCCTATTATAAAAAAAGGCCTTTTTTTAATACCAATGTGGGTGACTGGAGATAAAATTCACAATATTCAACTTTAGACAACTTTTTAGCTCAATAATTGCCAACATTAATTTAATTTTTTACGAGCTACTATTATATTCCACAATTTCGTTAATTACTCTAAAATATTCCAATTAATTACGAAAATCACTAAAGTTGAATTATGTTGCTAAGAATCCAACTTAATAAATTAATTACCAAAATTTGTCCCAATGTACACAAAAATTCACCATTTCTCATAATTATTCAGTATTCGACTAAAACTATTAAATTATCCAACAAATAGATTATTTTTCAACTTTTCAAAACAAATGATTTATTTAACTAATTATCGCTCCAACAAAATATCAAAACTCCAATATTCAACGAAAAAATATGAAATATGTTTTATCTTTATACCATCAATTAAAGTTAAACTCCTTATACGAACCAACTTTTTTATGTTGGTGAAATTTTTTTATAATTCCAAAAATGTCTTTTAACCATTCAAGCCCATAATTTACGTGTCTCTTTTCATCTTATCTATTATATTTTGTCATTTCAATTTCAAAATTGATAAATTAAAGTGAAAAAAAAAACATTTTCTTCTCATTTTTTATGGAGATCACACACATTGTGTATGTGACGAGCTGCTAGTACTTAATTCCGAATTTGAGCAAAATTTTACACTTTTTACTCAGTTACCCTTCATATAGAGTTAAAAACTATTAATAGGGGTAAACATAAACAGAATCGTTGGTTTGGGTTGATTTTTAATTGATCATGGTTTGGATTGATTTTTAAATTAGCCAAACTATAAAAGTTGATTTGGTTCAAAGTCTTGATTAAAAAAATCCATACTGAACCAAATCAAATTTTTTATAAATATATAATATTTTTTAAGCATATATGTATATATCATTTGACATTTATTTTATTCATATAACTAGTACTATGAAAAACTGACAATAGATTTTAATTTTATCAATTTTATGTTTTTCATTTATTTAAACAGAAGTTGAATTGACTTAGAAGAAAATTATATTTCCTGAAATGAAGATAAATATCTCTCTTTCTTTAAGTATGATAGTTGATGATGGTTTTAAGAATTTATATATTTTGATACGAAAGTCATAATATCATTATCATGCATTGTATAATGTTAAATCGTTTAATATCTTTATGCGTATTGTTATTTAACTATTCATTATATATAGTTAAAAAAAATTAATTATATTTGGAAACAGTCACAAAATTATTCAAACAAATATTAAAATTTATCTATCAACCCAAGCCGAACTGAAACTTAGATTTGGCTCGGATTGACTTGAAATTATTAATTGTTTGGTTTTGTTAACAATTTCGTAAAACTAATAATATTGATTTGATTCGAGTTTTTATCATAAAATAAACCAATTCAGTTTTGCTCATCCCAAATTATTAAATTATAACAAAAAAATTGTAAATTGCATACAACGTCCTTGTGAAATCTCAAAAGAATTAATGTCTTCCTATGAAAAATATATAGGCACTTAACCCTCTATGTTTTTTTTTTTTAAAAAAACCAATGTGTTAGGATCTGAAGATTGATTAGAGGGGGTAAATAAACAATCTATTAACAACACTTGAATTTTAATTCTTGTCGGTCAGGCTTTAGTTTACCAACATGTCAGGATCGAGATTAGAAATTTAGAGGGGGTGAATAAATTTTCTTTGAATTGTTTCGATTGTGTTAACAATGCTGAAACTTTCTTCTTGTCGATAGAGTCTTCAGCAAATCAACCAGTGTGAACTGTGCAGAAGTCTTACTGAAATTGATTTGAATAATTGACTATTCACGTGGGTGGTTAAAGATGACAAATTAAATGATAAATAAACGAATAAATGTTTATGGATGTTCGGAGATTTACATTCTACTACGTCATCCTTTCTTCCTCAAGGAAAGTTTGTATTAAAATACGTTGTTAACTACAAGTGATTTAAAATTATCCAATTCAGTTAGGACTTAACATTACCTAACTGAAACTCTTAGTGAAACTGAAACTGAAGGCTTGGAGCCGTGGAGTTCCTTGCTCACAGCTTATGTGAACTAAACAAAAGAACTTTGTGCACCAATATAATCATTGATATGATCAGATAAATAACGAATCAGTGTATCTTTCTTCTTCAATATAATTTTTTGTAATATTTTTGGAAAGAGATTTGGCTTCTTTTCAGTCGAGGATTCTTCTCCAATATTCAACGGTAACTTGCACAAAAATATCTATTCATGACTGCAAATATACTTGTTTCCGATTCATCGTATTTTTTGGTATCAGTTGACGTCTGACAGAAACTATCACTCTGATCCTTAACACTTATCGGTATAAAAAAAAGTTGTATTACTTTAGATTCTTATCCTTAATCATTTATCGATAAGGTCCTTGTAAAGATCTTGTTTAAATTGATAGCATGTCGTTTGAATTAAATCAGAAGTCCCTTAATCAGTTTGTTAGGTTGATTTTTACACTGGATATCAGATTGGGCTTGCGATCAGTTAGGCTACTGATTTCAGTTTCTTGTCGAATTAAATTGTGATCTTTTTATCAAACACAAAAACTAAATGTTCCAACAATTTCTTCCTCTTTGGTGGTTGAACAAATAAATTCAAAATCAAATAGACGAAGTATTGAATTCTATTCGCATGAACTTTAAAATTGACTGTCAAACTGCCTGAATAGCAAACTGACTAAAGTGAACAAATCATCTTCTAAACTGACTGATTCTAGTTGATTTCTTCTCTTTTTCGATACCAATTTCCTCTTTTTTGTCAACAACCGAAGACATGAAATGAGTGAGAACATAGGTTAGTTAAGAGCTAACTCAGTCAAGCTTAGGGTTGAAATTTTCCTGAACTTCCTTTATCTTGGTGCAAAGTTTAAAGTCATCGTCTTGAATTCTTACACAAAGATGATAAGTATTTGTTTCATGTGCCTTTTGATCTGATCCAGCTGGCTGAATATATCAATTAAGCTTCTAGAGAGATTCGACACATCTTTAAGCATCTTATCTTTAAAGGACTCTGGAGCTTCTTCAGTGTTGAGATTGCAGCGTTCAAACCTGTAATACAAGAGAAAATAGCAGTCAAGCTAGATGAAACTTCCACTACTTGTTTTCTTAAAAACTACTAGAATTTTTTTTCTTCTTTAAACTCTCATAATCTCGGCCAAATAAATGAAAATTTTTTGACACAATTTGTTAAAAAAAAACAACCAACTATTATTTAAAAATCAAAAGAAATAATCCAAACATAAAATCATCCAATATTTTACCAAACCTAAAAGTAATATCTGGAAATTATAGCCCATAATATCAATCTCTCAAAAACCTCTCTAAAACATAAATAAATAATCGTAAAATCTTTAACATAAATCATTATCGTAAGTGCGGAAAAATTGAAGCGCTGGTCCTCGGGTCATGTGCACTTTCAGTCCAGTCAGATCATCCATCAAGACCTCCATTACCCTCAACATCAAATTCACCTGCATCGATCACACCTAGTGAGTCTAAAGTCTCAACACAACATATTCTTGATAACAAATAATACGTATAAAATCACATGCAACAGTGAAAATACTTTTACGTAAAATAACATTTTCATAATGATGCATAAACTTAAACATAAACATTTTCATAAACTTTTTCAAAAATCTTTTCATAAACATCATCATAAACATTTTCATATCATTATAAACATATTCATATCCATATTCATATCCATATTTATATTCATACTCATATCCATATTCATATCCATATTCATTTCCGTTGAATTCAGATCGTTAATTGTGACTTTCGTATTCGTATTCGTATTGGGCACTTGATCCATCTACATGTAACCACAGTACTGGGCGGCGGCGACATAAGCGACACTCTCGCCCGTCAACTGAGTCTTGACCTTACGTATTAACGTATCATCATATCACGTGTCATCATATTAGTCACAATCCCTTAACATCCTTCAACATTTCGTATTTCTATCACTTTATAAAAACATGCATATAAATATCGTTTTTTTTTTCTTTTAAACCAATCAAGCAATATATCTTTTAAATGTCCATATTAAATCATAAAAAGCTATAAACATTTAAAACAATCATTAAAGTTTTATCATAAAATCTCAAAAACAATTAAAAAAAACATTTTAACATATAAAACAGCAATCAGGGCACTGCCATAACGTTTACTAATTTCTAGGTGTAAAATTACCGTTTTACCCCTAGACGTAAAAATCCTCGAATTTGAATTTTTCTTAATTTCATTGACTCTAACATGTCCCAAATAATTATTTAAGATTAAATTAAATTTCTCATAATTTTATTTAGCTTAAATTCTAGACTTTTCAATTAAGTCTTAATTATTCATTTTTAATGCATTTTAATCCCAAATTAATTCAAACTTTAATATAAAATTCTCAAATTAAAAACTTAGACTTTTTATATTAATTTAGCCCTCGTGAACCATGACTTGAACCCCGTGAGCCATGTTTCAACTTTAAAGCCAATAGAAAACCCTAACCGAACCATCTAGCCTACCCTTGAGCCATGTTCGTTTTTCCATGAGGCAAGCTCGATCCATGCTGGACCAACTTTGAGCCAGACCCTCTATGGATCCTACTGGACCCTTAGCACCCAAAGAACCTGACCCTAGCCCCAAAACAGAAGCCCCCAACTCAGCAACCAAAACCAGCCGAGAGCTCCTCCTCGCCTAGGACTCTTCGGACTCGCCCCTAGGACCTAGCCCCTGGACCAGACCCTGAACCAGACCCATGAGCACCCTCTTAGGACCATAAGGACCTAACCTAGCCCAGCCCAAAGCCCCCTGGCCGAGCCCCTAAACCCTTGCCTTGCGCGTTGCTGTGAACAAGCGCGCACATGCGCTGCCCTCTCGAATTGGAGTCCTAGCAGCTAGGACTCCTTCCCAGCCCTGGTGTTCGAGTCCTAGAATGGCTAGGACAACTTCCATGACCCCTCACGGATCCTAGCTAGCCCTGGTCCCAGCGAAGACCAAGCCAAGCAACATCTCCCATAAAACCGAGCCCTACAAACACCATGAGAGAAAGATGGTTCCAACATGATCGTTTCTTGTTTGAAGCGTGATTACTGTGTGTCTAGGACCCTAAACTTTGTGTAAAACCTTATTCTTAACATCCTAATACATGGCAGCCCCTTTTTATCATGTTAAACATAATTTTTGGATCAAAACACAAGAGTTTAACCCATACATATGCATAGTTGCGAAAATAACTTGATGTGTGACTTTTCTCATTCAAAACATGATCAAATAAATAGTATGGTGTGATAGATGATTCAAGGAAGAATATGACGTGCCTTTGCATTTTTAACGCTCGATTATACGTTGACGAATCGAAGAACGATGACGAAAGGGCCTTGTCTTGAAATTACTTGACAATTTCAATGCTTTCTCTTGTTTGTTTTCCTTGAGTGTCGTGAGTTTGATTGAGAGAAAAGAAGTCCTTGAATTGTTTTGGGGAGGGGCGTGTAGCATAAAAGTAAGGGGGTCGGATTTTGGGTTTGAATAATAATTAAAAACACTAACAAAAGTTTAGGCCTATTAGGAAAGTTAATTAGGCCCAATAAGTCCATTAGTGCTAATTAAATTTTTTTTTAATAAAGTTTGTGAATTTATTAGACGGGTTGCCAATCGTTCGTATTTTTGTTGAAAATCCAAAACCGATAAAAATTACGTTCGGACGTATAAAATCTTCTCAAAACTCCTTATTTTCAAAAATAAGAAAAATCATCATCCTTAATTTAAATAATTAAAACAATTATTTAATAAAAATATTTTTCTATTTTTCAGCCATCGGTCTCCGTTCCTCGATCGCAACTCGAATAACCCTTAAAAATATATTTTAATGCATTCATGTAGAAAATATATTTTAAACATGTCAGTATGCACAACATATTTAATCCATGCAATTAAAACATTTATTTAAAATACAAATGAATTTAATAATTTGTACGCATGTGGTACACGTGGTCCTTCAAATTTTAGGGACGTTACACTAGAGCTGATGTGAACTAATATTGTTTCATCAGTAAGGTCCTGATCTGAAGATGAGAGATTGATTGGAGGTAATTCTTTTGAAGATGGACCAGCTAATTCAAGAGCCTTGCTGGTAGAGAGACATGTCTGATCAACCATGGCAACTGTCAGATCAGTCAATTCTGACTTGTTGTGCTCAGTCATTGATATCTCAACTATGTCTTGAGTGATTTCTCTGATAAAGGCAATTTCAGCATTCTCTAGCAGCAAAATATCCTTTGATGGAGGAATGTTCTCAACAAGATCAATTGAATCAAACTGCTTTGAGGTAG
Organism: Primulina tabacum; assembly: GCF_025594145.1. Taxonomy (NCBI): domain Eukaryota; kingdom Viridiplantae; phylum Streptophyta; class Magnoliopsida; order Lamiales; family Gesneriaceae; genus Primulina; species Primulina tabacum. Next base: position 23,042,105 of record NC_134561.1, on the reverse strand, counting down.
AAACGAAAAAAGTGAGTTGAGAGGAACGAGATCATCTGTATCGTCAATTTTTTGTTGTGAAATTGATTGTATAACTTCTTCTAGATTGGATAGAGAGATGGTCATCATCGATAGAGAGGAAGGTGTAACTGATGGTTTAACCGGAGGGAGTTCTTTGGAATCAGTTTCAGTTGGATTTTTAGGAGCTGACTGATCTGAGGAGCTACTTGATTTCTGACTCTTAGAGGTCACTAGTTCAAACAACTTTTATTATTTTCCCAAAATTTGACTTTCATCTGGAAGGAGACCAGATCCATATCAAGTTGATTGATTACTGCTAAATCATCAGACACAGTTGGGCAGTGAGGACCATAGTTGGATCTCTGTTTAGCACAAACAGAGGAGAGCTTCTGAATTTTCAGCAAATCAAGCAGATACCCGCGTCATTGATATGGCTTTGTATTTGTGCAATGTGACTGAGTTACTCAGTAGGGCTCTTGAGTCTTCGAATAACCTTCTGAGTGGGATTGCGAAGCCAACTAACTGTTTGTTAGTTTGAATCATATCTTTCAGAATTTGGTATAGGATAGCTCACCAGTTGATCTTCGTCCCCGAGGCGATTGTTCTCATCATCAAAAATTTCTCAGTAGTGTATGCATCGAATGAGCTTGGCTTCGCCAGGAGTGGCTTAGATACGACATCAGCCAGGAGTTGATATTTCAGTTTTAGCTCTTTCTTCTTCCCAGAAGTTTTGATGGCTTCACCAGTCGTAGAGAATTGAAGTTTCATGTTATCAATCGTTACTTGAGGAACCAGGGAGAAGTCAGTTGACCCTTCAGTAGGTAATTGAAAGACAGCTGAGAAGTAATCTTTTCCAATAAGCAGGTTTTCGTTATCCAATGGCAACAGAATTTTCCCATTGTCAGAGATGATTCCTCGAGCATAGAAATTCTTGAGCTCTTCGATATATATATCAAGAGAAGAGCTAAGAATAGTCCTGAGTCCAGAAGACTCAACAGCCTTGAAGATCTTTGTGATGTCTACATCTTCCATAGAATAAATGGAATCAAAATCGACAGCAAGAGCATTCATGATGAATGAAAGAGTTGCAGGAGCTAGCCATTTTTGAGTTAAGAATCTGAAAATATGTTAGATGCTCATGAAGTGAGAATTTGAAAGTAAAAAATACTTCGAGCAAGAGAATGCAGAGATATATCGATGAATTTGGTGATTTTGAGATATATCTTATGAGATTTGATCTGATAACCGTCAGAACACATGTTGCGATATTGATGAAGATTTAATTTTGAATAAATAATAAGTGCAAGACAAAATCATTAAGTCGTTTAATGACGAAATAAAGAAAATCAAATAATTTGTAAAGACGCTATTAAATGAGAAAGTCAGTTAGGCTAAATGAATTTTAAGGATCAGTTTAACAAGCCCAATTGATTTCAACATTCAGACAGAAGCTGACTGACAACTAACAGTAAGGTGCTATGAATCAGTTAGGTACTTGAATCAGTATCCCCCTGAATATGTGCATTATGATAAATCAATAAGTCCTAAGATATTTCTGAAAAAGGAAAAATTATTCTCGGAGAGTGGTTTGTTGAAGATGTTCGTTTATTGTTGTTCAGTCGAGAAGAATTCCAATATGATATCATTTTTCATTACATGATCTCAAATAAGATGATGACGAATGTCAATATGCTTAGTCCGATAATGCATATCTGGATTGTATGTGATGGCTATTGAACTTGAATTGTCACAAAAAATGGGATACTCCTTGGTAACAATTCTATAGTCTTTCAGTTTTTGATGAATCCACAACATATGAGCACAACAACTTCTCGCAACTAGTTATTCTGCTTCTGCAGTTGAGGTGGCAATAGATTTTTGCTTTTTATTGAACCAAGAGATTGGTTTATCTCCGAGAAACTGACGGGATCCACTTGTGCTTTTCCTGTCAATTTACATCATGCATAGTCTCCATCAGAATATCCAACTAGATTGAAGGATGAGTATTTTTCATACCATAATCCTACATTTTGTGTCCCTCTAAGATATTTACGAATTATTTTGGAAGTAGAATAATGAGATTGTTTTGGATTAGACTGAAAACGTGCAAACATACAAACTTCAAATAAAGTATCTGGTCTACTGGCAGTTAAGTATAATAATGAACCTATCAAACCTCAATACATTTTTATATCTACTGATATTCTCCCATCAACTTTTTCAAGCTTAATTGACGAACTCATGGGAGTTGTTGCAGCTGAACATGATTCCATTCCAAATTTTTTGAGTAGTTATTTGATGTACTTTGTCTGACTGAAAAATATTTCAGTATTAAACTGTTTGACTTGAAGTCCTAGAAAGAAGTTCAGTTCACCCATAATTCTCATTTCGAATTTTGCTACATCAGTTTAGCAAACCTTTTGCACAGGTTGGGGTTAGTTGATCCAAAAATGATATCATCAACATATATTTGTAAAAATAATGTATGATCTCCTATGATAAATTTAGAAAAAGTTTTATAAATAGTGCATGTAACGAAGTTATGATTAACTATAAATTTAAGTAAATGTTTCGTACCAAGATTTGGAGCTTGTTTTAAAACATATAAAGCCTTGTTTAATTAATAGACATGATCAGGTAACAAATGTACTCTTCACATCTATTTGATATATATTGAAGTTCTTGTAAGAGGCATATGGAAAAAACATCTTGATTGCTTCCAGTCTAGCTACTAGTTCATATGTTTCATCATAATCAATTTCTTATTTTTGGCTGAATCCTTGAGTCACTAGTCTTGCTTTATTTCTTACTGTTCCATCTTTATTCAGTTAGTTCCTATAGAATCATCTTGTACTATAGCTTATTGATGATAAGGTCATGGAACTAAGACTCAGACAAGATTTCTAGTAAACTGATTGAGCTCTTCTTTCCCAGAATCAATCCAGCTACTGCCAGTTAAGGCTTCATCATCTTTTTTGGTTCGAAATTAGAAATAAAGGTAGCATGTAGAAATTGATTAATCATCTTCCCTCTAGTTCTTATGGGAGCATATTAGTTACCTATTACCGAGCCTGGTCAGTGATTCATGTTCCACTTGTAGTATGTTTTATTCGACATGCCTCGTGGAACTGAATCAGTTTGGTTGACATCATTTGGGTTGACATCATTTGGGATTCATAATTTTTTTTGGGTTTCAACTAACTGATCAACTAAAGCATCATTTTGTCCAATTGATGCGTCAAATATCTCAAGTTCTGGAGATTGAAGTATTCTTTTGATTGTTGGAGTTTATTCCTCACTTTAATCTTCCAGACTGATTTTTTCAAATCGATTGATCAATTTCGTTGTTTCAGTTGGTTGTTCAGTCGACAATGTTTCTTCAAGCACAATATACACAAATTATCAACACTTAGTGTTCGTTTGTTGAACACACGATAATTTTTTTTAATAGATGAATAATCAAGAAATATACTCTCATCTGACTTAGAGTCAAAAGCAGTAAGATGATTTTTACCATTATTATGAATAAAGCATTTGCAACCAAATTTTTGAGGTAGGATAACACGGGTTGCTTGCCATGCCATGCCAAATCTCATTGGGTGCCCTGCCCTATTATCTGTTTTGAGTATAGCATGTTGTGTTAATTGCTTCTACCAAATTTTTTTGAGAAATTTCATAATCGACAAGCATTGTTCTAGCAGCCTCTTTAAGGGTCTTATTCATTCTCTCAACAACTCCATTTTGCTGAGGTGTTCTAGCTGCTGAGAATTCATGTCCGATTCCATGATTTTCTAAGAATAGAGATAAGGTTTGATTAACGAATTCAGTGTCTCTATCAGACCTTATTTTTTCAATTCCTTTAGATTTTTTAATTTAAAAGTCTTTCAAAAATTTTGATTAGTTGAGTAACAGTTTTGTATTTTGATCTAAAAAAGATAACCCAAGTAAATCTTGAGAAACCATCGACAATAACTAAGGTGTATTTCATTCCCCCTAAACTTGTAATTGGAATAGGACCAAACAAGTCCAAATGAAACAGTTCTAAGCTTCGGGTTGATAGTTGCATCCTTTATTTTTAAAAGATGCCTGACTTTCTTTCCAAAATGACATGCTGGGCAGACTGTCTTTAGAAAAATCAATTTTAGGCAAACCTTTGACCACGTCATTTTTACTCAGATTTGCAATGGCTTTGAAATTTAAATGACTTAACCTTTTGTGCCACAACTAGTTCCTTGATGAGTTGGATGCTAGGAAGCATACAGGTTCATTCAATTTAGTAGTCCAACTGAATTTGTATGTGTTGCCACATTTGTTACTTGTCATTATAATGCATCCAAAACTATTTCTGACAGTACAATTGTGCTTACTGAACTCAATTTAATAGTTGTTATCACATAACTTACTTATACTGATTAAGTTACATTTAAGATTTTCAACAAATAATATATTTTCAATGATGATGTTATCATGGATAAGCTTATCCTTACTCAAGGTTTTACTTTGAGAATCATCTTAAAATATGATGTTAGGTCCAGTAAACTGAGTCAGTTCATTTAGCAGTTTAGCTTCTCTGTCATGTGTCTTGAACATCCACTGTCCAGGTAACAGATTGACTTCTTAGTTGGTTCAGTCTTTGTGTCTTGCAATAACAAATAAATAAAATTTTTGTACCCATACCTATTTGGGTCTAGATGGGCTTAGTTCTTTTGGAACCCAAACTTGGATTAACTTGACTGGCCTTCCATTGGTTGTGTTCCAAATAGGTTGTGAGTGAATATATGTGTTATGTGTTTTGAATGCAGTAGAGATCACATGTTGTTTACCTTTTCTGACTTAATTGGTAAACCTATATCATTCCTGAACAGGTTTGAAATTAAAATTATTTTTAGTTTTACCTTTCATTGAGTTATGCTTGGCTGAACTAGTTTGAAAGGACTTCCAATTAAGCTTAGCACTTGATCTCTCAGGCACGTAACTTTTGGAAATTATGAGTTTCAGACTTTGGCAAACAAAATGGTAAAAGAACTGAAGAACCAAACTGAACTGACGTAACTAGAAATTAATAACTGATATCGAAGACTAAGAAGGCTTATAGGATTGAAATAGTTTAAGAACTTAAGTAAATAAACTAAAGTTCTTATAAGTATAAATAAGCTGTAAAACTAATGATTCGAAATTCGATAAATAGATTGAACATCAGAACTAAAGACTTCGCAAAACTGCACTAGAATGACCTAACTGAAGTGAAGTGTTCGAACTGAAATAAGACATCAGTTATAACTGATGTAGTCCAGCTAAACTAATCAGTCTGTCAGTTTGACTCCGATATTTGAATCTCAACAGACAAATTGGTAGTTCGTACCAAAGCAGAACACTCTGATAAATCGTACCTATATCAGAAAAAGTCATCTACATGGACTAAACGACGATTCAATGGATATTAATCATTAAATGCATTCAATGTGACCGTTGGAACGGAAGAATATATATAGCTGATGAATTCAGTTGAAGAAGGTTGATACATAGTGAACGAAATATCCACGAACAACTATAAATTGCGATTCATTCTCAAGTTTATTCATTTTACAAATCGCACAATTTAGCTCCTACTTCATTGTATTTATTTGTAGCATTCAGAATACTTTTTAGAGCTTTTTAGTTAACCACTGAAAATTTTTGGAAACTAAGAGTTTCGGTTAGGTATTGTATAAGTCCAACTGAAGTGGATTATTATAGTTTTTTGTAATTAAACAAAGTATTTTAGTGAAAAACATATCATTGAGATAGAAGAGATGATGTAGGAACATTTGAAGTCTCTGAACATCCATAAAAATCCGTGTGTCTAAATCTATTGTTCATTCAGTTATCACAGTACCTCAGCCAAAATATTCAATCTATCATTCAGTTTTTTTCCACACTATTATTAGTTAACTGGTCTATAAATACCTACAAGATTTTAAGAATCATTTCTTCAAAGAACTGATTTATATCCGAAAAGATTTCAAAAATTCAAAGTGTTTATTCAACCCCCCTCCTTTTAAACACTTTACTCATATTAACCGATCCTAACAAGTGGTATCAGAGCGGTTGAGCTTGTCTTGAATATTTCATACACTCAAATTTGATAATCATATCTTCCTTCAACAAAATCCCTATGTTCTCCAGATAAGAATTCGATGATTGGAAAATCAGAATGTAGGGTCATTTAGATGCACAAGACGATGTTATGTGGTACGTCATAACTGACGAACCGATGAAAATCATGAAAGCAAACACAACTATTTCTGTAACTGACGGAGCACCTTATCATATTGAGAAACTACATGAAGAGTGGACTACCTAAGATAAAAGAAAGGCAAACTTGGATAATGTTGCCACATATATTCTCTAGAAAACACTAGATCAAAACACATTCAGGAAGATCAAAATGTGAAAAACTGCCAAAGAAATTTAGGAAAACTGATCCAGTTATGCGAAAGAAATGAGCAAACCTAAGATAACAAACTCTCAGTCACCGTTTAGAAATTTGATAATATCAAAATGAAGGCTGAAGAGTCAATGATCGAGTTTGATGAAAGGGTGATCAGCATCATATTTAAACTGAATCCACTGGGAAAAGTTTATTCAAACAAAGAAGTTTCTTTGAAGGTGATGTGTAGCCTTCCCCAAGAATGAGATGTCAAAAATATAGCTATGCGAGAATCAAAAGAAGTTAACAAAGTGGAACTAAATGACTTGTTTCCAGACCTGAAGGCTTATGAATTTGAAACTCAAACAATAGAGGGCGAACCATTAGTTCCACCAGCTACAACGGCTCTCAGTGCTCTAAAAACTGCAGCCAAAATTTTCATTCGAGAAAACTGCTGAACAGTTGAGCAATGACATAATGTCATTGTTCGTTAGGAAATTCGGAATATTCATGAGAAAGAATCAAGGATCATTCCAAAGAAATTACCACACGAATGAATCAAAAGAAGAACCAAATGCGTGCTACAACAGTGGCAAAACTAGTCACTTCACAACTGAATATCCCAACCCAAAGAAGGAAATCAAAAGATCATTTGAGAAGGGAAAAAAGCCCTTCTAGCACAGGAAAAGGTCATAAAAAAGCAAGAAGTCCTAGTAGCTGAAGAGAGAAAATCCAAATGGTCTGAAACTGACAGTGAAGCTGTGACGTCTACTAATTTAAATGTTGCTGAATTTTTTTCCAAAGCTCACATTTTTGAAATTAATCATTTAAATATTTTACATGCATGCAACCTTACTGAAAATATGTCATTTCAAAATAATCATAAACGATCGCCAAATAAAATGTTACAGTTTAAAAATATTGCCAACACGGCCCACAATCATGCATAAATAAAATGAAACGAGTAAAAATCCTGAAAGCCAACAGCATATCATAAAAACGTATAAAATTGATCATGTCTACTCAAAGTTCATAAAATCGATGTGCGGAAACGTGTGGTCCTCGAGTCGTGTGCGCACATCCAGCCCTACCATTTCAGAGTTCGGCAACCCAGTCTCCTCATCCAAATGTTCACCTGCATCACACACGCCTAGTGAGTCTTAAACTCAACACACCTGTACCGAATAATATAAAATACTTATACATTGCAGATAGTAGTGAAAAATACTGTAATCAACATACATTTCAAGAACTTAAAAGCATAAACGTAAACATGTCGTATAAATCATAATGTGTCAAACGTTTCATCTTAACATCAAATACTTATACGTTTACATTAATTGAATTCAGTTCATTAGTTATGATTTTCGTAACAGTTTTATTGTTTCATCATTAATCGATGAATCCATCTACATAAACGGTGGTACCCGGCGGCTGTCGGACATCAGCGACAGTATTACCCATCCACTGTGCCTAGGCCTCATCATTATCTTTTACATATACATAAATTTTCTTAAAATCAAGCACGCAGAGTAATTTTTATAATTTCATAAAAATCATAATCATGATGCATAAACATTTAAAAGCATGTTAAATTTGTGCTCAGGGCGCCGCCAGAACCAAAAACTCACTCCGAGTGAAAAATGACCATTTTGCCCCTGGAAACCCAAAATGACTGCTTTACCCCCGGACCTCTAAATTTCGACCAGAAGTTTATTAAACTCCTTAAAACATCCCAAAACATATTTATAAGCATCCCTTAAATGAAAAATTGAGCCCGTTACAAAACTTAAACGGTTCATTTTAAAACCTGGACCGGGGTCCCGGTTTTAACCCGAATCAACCCGAAACTTAAAACTTGAACCGGGGTCCCGATTTTAACCCGAATCAACCCGAAACTTAACCAAATTTTTCCCAGATCGACCCATGACTTAACTCTACTAGACCAGCCCCTAAAACAATAATTCCAGACCACCTAAGACACCCGATCAGTCCCGAGAAGTTGCTGGAATTTTTCTGCTCAAACTAATCGAACCCTAACCGTGACCCTAGCACACTTTCACCGACACTACATCAAAACCGTTTGGACCAGCCACAAACTCGCCTCTTCTAACCCACCAAAGGACCCCTCTGAACTTATTGAACCCATGACCACAGCCCCATGCAAGCCGTGAAGAGCAGCCACACCAAAATCAATTGAACCAACATCATAAACCACACGGCCCCTTACTCATCTACATCATAACTCGACACGAACCATAGGACACAATATTAATGCCTTGACCAGCCCGTAGAACGCCCAAAAACAGCATCCCCTTGCAACCATACAAGAAAACGTGATGATACAACACACGAATGCAAAAATCAGGACAAAACTTGCATAAAAACGATTTCTCATTCTAGCCGAAAAGAACCCTCATGCATATACACATATAATAGCAATAATATGACATGAATGAAGAGGAAAAAATGATACAAGCATGCCTTGATGTTTAGATGCTCGAAAACCCGAAGAATCGCGCATCAGGGAAGCACAGGAGGAGCGGGGATGTAACTTTTTTGAAAGAAAAATGGAGGGCCGAATTTTGCAGCCGGAAGGAGAGAAAATGCTGCTGAAAGAATGTGCAAATGGCTGCCGGAGGAATAAGGTGGGCAGCCACTAATAGTTAGATAGGTTTAGGGTTTAGTTTAGGTGTTAATTAAGTCACTAATGGGTCCTAATTGAAAGTTAAGTGGATTAAAAGATTTTGAGTCCATTAAGCACTAAAATAAACCAATCAAGCCAATAAAATTCCTGAAAAATATTTCGTTTAGGTAAGTTTTTTAAAATATTGCACGAGCCTTCAAAAGTCCCCCAATTCGATAAAATTTGCATACCGATTAAAAAATACGACTCGGCGAGTAAAAATACCCACCAAGGTCCAATTTTCAAAAACATCCTTAAAAACCCCTCCTAACAGTTAATTAAAATTTATCATGTAATAAAAACATTTTTCTTGATAATTCCCTGTCTCCATTCCTCATTCGAGCGCGAAATGCAACTATAAGCCCTAATGCGTGAAACTTTAAAATAATCATGAAATGAACCCTACTCATGACATAACCATGCACTAAATGCATAAAAATCAATAATAAAACCCTAGATTGCATGTATTCAGGTTACGTAAATTTAAATTTTCGGGACCTTACAACTCTCTCCACACCCCCCACCTAAAAAAAAATTTCGTCCTAAAAATTTAAAACATAACGAATAACTTCGGATAGCGACTCCTCATTTCGACCACAGTCTCCCAAGTAGCTTCCTCCTGGGAATAATTCAGCCACTTGACTTTGACCATGTGGATCACCTTGTTCCGGAGCCTCTTCTCCTTTCTATCCAAAATCTGAGTGGGTCTCTCCTCGAATGACAGGTGCAGTGTCAGCTAAAGTGGCTCATAGTTCAGCACATGCGACAGATTCGACATGTACTTCCGTAGCATAGAGACGTGGAACACATTATGAACTCCCGCCAGATTCGGTGGTAATGCAACTTTGTATGCAAGTTTCCCAACTCTCTCTAGGATCTCGAACGGTCCGATGAATCTAGGGCTGAGCTTACCCTTCTTCCCAAATCTCATCATACCCTTCATCGGTGTGACCTTAACAAAAATGTGATCTCCTACTGCGAACTTGAGATCTCTGCGCCTCTGATCTGCATAACTTTTCTGACGGTTCTGAGCGGTTCTCATCCTGTCTCGAATCTTGACCACTAACTCTGTTGTCTGCCTGACAATGTCCGGACCCAACTTTGCCCTCTCTCCTATCTCATCCCAATAAACTGGATACCTTCACTTCCCTCCTGTACAGTGCCTCGTATGGAGCCATACCGATCGACGCCTGATAACTGTTGTTGTATGTGAACTCCACAAGAGGTAACTTCGGCTACCAGCTGCCCTGGAAGTCGATCATGCAAGCTCGGAGTAGGTCCTCCAGAATCTGAATCACCCTCTCTGACTATCCATCTGTCTGAGGATGGAAGACAGTACTGAATAGCAGCTTAGTACCCAATGCTTTGTGTAGACTCTTCCAGAACGCAGACTTGAACCTCAGATCCCTGTCTGACACGATGGACACTAGAATCTCATGCAGTCTGACTATCTCTCTGATGTACAGCTCAGTGTACTGAGTCATGGTGAAAGTCTTCTTGATCAGTAGAAAATGTGCTGATTTAGTGAGTCGATCAACTATCACCCATATGGCATTATATCCCCCAGTAGTCCTCGGAAGCCTTGTCACAAAGTGCATGGTGATGTTCTCACATTTCCACTCGATAATAGGGAGTGGTCTCAGATTTCTTGCAGGTCTCTGATGCTCGACCTTGACCTGCTGACATGTAAAACACTCGGAGACGATACGAAAAATATACCACTTCATGCCTGGCCACCAATAAAGAGTGTGAAGGTCTTTATACATCTTCGTAGTCCTTGGATGGATGGAGTACGGGGTGCTGTGGGCCTCGCTCAAATATCTTCTCTCAGGGAATCACTGTCAAGAACCCATAGACGGTCCTTATATCTGACTATGACGTCCACAATTGTATATAGTCTCTGGCCCTTAGCCTCGTCCCTCTGTCTCTACTTCTGCAACAGCTCGTCAGAATTCTGCCCTGCCCAAATTATGTCTCTCAATTTCGACTTTACTGTCAGAGTAGCAAGGTTTGGGGCATCGCCCCTGGCATAAACTGCAAGCTCAAACCTCTGAATCTCCTCCTGTAGCGGTATTTGTACTGAAAAATGAGCAATCACTGCATGCTTCTGCTCAGAGCGTCTGCAACCACATTAGCCTTACAATGGTAGCCAATGTCACAATCATAATTCTTCACTAGCTCCAGTCATCTCCTTTATCTCATGTTCAGCTCTTTCAGTTGAAGAAATACTTCAGGCTCTTGTGATCGATGAAAATCCTGCACTTCTCTCCATACAGATAGTGTCTCCAAATCTTCAGGGCAAATACCACTGCTGCTAGCTCGAGGTCATGAGTCGGATAATTCTTCTCATTGACCTTCAGCTGTATAACCCTGTCATGCTGCATAAAAACCGCGCCCAAATCGAGCTTCGAAGCATCTGTGTAAACCGCGAACTCTCCCTGCCCTAATAGCATAGCTAGAACAGGTACGGTGGTCAATGATTTCTTCAATCTGTCAAAGCTCTCCTGGCACTCAGATCCCCAAATAAACTTGGAATTTTTCTTTGTCAAGGCGATCATAGGCAACGCGATAGAGGAGAAGCCCTGAATTAATTTCTTGTAGTACCCAGCCAATCCCAAGAAGCTATGGATCACTGTCACGCTCTTAGGTACTGGCCAATCTGTGACTGCTTCGACCTTACTGGGGTCGACCTCAATACCATTACGAGATACAATGTTGCCCAAGAATGTCACTCTTGTCCAGCCAGAAATCGCACTTACTGAACTTGTCATACATTCCTATGTTCTGTAGAGTCTGCAGTACGGTCCTCAGATGCTGACTGTGCTCCTCCCTAATCTTCGAATAGATCAAGATATCGTCAATGAAAACTATGAGAAACTGATCCAGGAATGGCTGCGCGTTTCATGAGATCCATGAATATCTCTGGCGCATTCGTCAAACCGAAGGGCATCAACAAAAACTCATAGTGCCCATAACGCGTCCGAAAGGCTGTCTTATGCACATCAGACTCCCTCACCTCAAGCTGATGGTATCTGGATCGAAGATCTATCTTCGGTAACACTGATGCTCCCTGAAGCTGATCAAACAAATCCTGGATCCTCGGCAACAGATACTTGTTCTTGACTGTGACTCTGTTCAGTTCTCGGTAGTCGATGCAAAGCCGCATGTTGCCATCTTTCTTCTTGACATACAGTACCGGTGCAGCCTAAGGAGAAAAGATAGGGCGAATGAAACCCTTATCTAGCAAATCTTGTATCTAGTCTTTTAGTTCTTTCATATCTGCAGGTGCTAGACGATAGGGTGCCTTAGAGATCGGCATGGTACCTAGAATGAGCTCAATAGAAAAGTCCACCTCTCTGTATGGTGGAATGCCTGAAACATCATCAGGAAAAACACTAGAGAACTCACTGACCACATCCACGTCCTCTAGCATCTGAATGACTGGCTCTAACACTGATAAAATGCTGGCCAAATATGTCTAGGAGCCTCTCTTCATAAGCTTCCTCGCACACATGCAGGAAATGACGTGCGGCAACTGTTGGTGTCTATCTGCCTCAAAAATAAACGGCTTACCGCAGGGCGGTCGGACAGACACTGACCTCTGTCAAAAGTCTATGACAGCTCCGTTCAAAGACAGCCAGTCCATACCCAGGATAATCTCAAACTCCGACAACGATAGCACTATCAAATTTGTCTGCACCGTATATTTCTGTAACTGAAGCTCCAATCTCTTCACTATCTGAGAAGTGAACATCTGATCCCCGGATGGAATCGAAACTCTGAACCCCGAATTCATCGCCACTAGTATGATTCCTAGTCGCTTGACAAAATATTCGGGTATAAACGAATGCGTAGCCCCCAAATCTAGCAATGCATGTGTGGCTACACCTGAAATATATATCCTCCATACGACAAAACATACCATCAAATCTAATCGTGTTGAAACTTAAGAAATTTCTTATCGGAAATTATCCCAAAATCCTCAAAAATTCACTGGATTAATCCCAAATATTCTTCAAAATTTGCGAAATTGACTTCAAATTTTTGAAATTGCAAGTTAGCCCTTAAAGTTTTGAAAATTACACTTTGGTCCTATGAAAATTTTCTAATATTGCAATTCAAACCCTGATCATTTTCGAATTCTAATCCCATAAAATCATAGAGTTCTCCAAAAATTAGAATTAAATCCCCAAAATTTCAGAAGTTTCGAAAATAGTCCGCAAAAAATCGAGATTATTGAGAAATAGGAATCCGCGTTAGCAAAGGTTTGCACTTAGGTCCTCATATTATCGGTTATTACAATTGGATCATAAAATCTTCCAATTAAACCATTAAATTCTTAATCCAAACTAGGTAGAGTATGCAACCTAATTTGTTCTAAGTTATCAATCCCATAATTTAATTCTCATCACAAGAATAAAATCCATGCAATCAAGTGATAAATCAAAATCTTAAACATAAGGGTTACGAGTAATCAACGTCGAATCTGGCTCTGCCTCGGCCTCCTCGGCATGCATTACATATACTTGGCCAGTAATGGGGCCTATGTTCCTAGGGCAGTCTGTTGCTTTATGATCCTCCTGTCCGCAAATGAAGCATTGGTAGGTGCCCCATAAACACTTGCAAAGGTGGAACTTGTTGCACTGCGTGTATAGCTGTCTCTCTGCCGGCTTCGGCGCCCCTGGCTTATACTGACCAGACCTTTAACTCTTTCCCTGGGGCCTCTGCTGCCCCTGCTGCCTCGATGGCCCGGTAAATTGCTTTTTCTACGGCTGAGAGCTGGGCTGGGCCTGATACCGCTTCTGCTGCATCTCAAAATCGATGTCCCTCAAGGCTTGCTCGGCCTAGAAAGCACAACCAGTCGCCTCATCATAACTAGCCGATCTCATAAGCATCACATCCTGGTGCAACGTCGGCCTCAGCCCATCCATGAAATGCCTCAGCTACTAGGCGGCATCTGTAGAGCCCAAAATCAGCACACGTAAAACCCATGCAATTATGAAAATGGTTAAATCATTTATTTTAATTTAAAATGAATTTTAGCCATGCATGATTTATTTAAATGCATTATTTTAAATTAATTATGTTTATGTGATGCATGTTAAATGTTTTTCGAGTTTCATGTTTCAGGCGATCATCCGATACGGGATCGAGGAGAAGAGACCGACGACGAGTTTGGAATTTTTTAATGTGGTATTTTATTTTAAGTTATAAAGGGATATTTTAAATGACTTATAAGTTTTAGTATTTTAAAAGTCTAATTTATTTATTTAGTGATTTAAGGGTTTAAAACTTTTAAAAGTTTAGCAAGTGTGCATTTTATTTTAAATTAGAAGATTTTAGTAAAGTGGGTATTAGCTTACCATTTTTATTAGCTTGTTAATTGGTTTAACATTTTAAATAGCTTGATTAATTATTTAATTAAGCAATTTCCCCTAATTACTCACTCACACACATGTAACACACACTCACACACACTTACACGTTTTTACACACACTAAAACCGATTAACACACACACACACACACACAATTCAGATTTTTATTTTTTTGAGAGAAACCTAGGGTTCTTCTAGCTAGTGGCAGCCGCCCCTCCCTCCTCTAAGAATTCAGCAATTTTCATCCCTTTTCTTCAAGGAAGATAGTGCCACATTCGTCCCGGATCGTCTGTCGCTTCATTCCCGCGTCGGAGTCGTCGTTTCGATAACGTTATTTATCAAAAGGCACATATATTCTTTTTTTTGCGTCGATCATGTCATAGTATGTGTTGCGTTGTTTTTATGCATAAAAATACATGTGTGAAGTGTAAGGTTTAGATCGCATTTTGAACGTTTCTGGATCTGAAAATCTCGAATTGAGTGAGTTATGATTATTTTTGTGGAACTGCTCAAACAGCTTTTTCTGAAAATATGTTTTGATGCGTTCTTGAAGTTTTTGAGTTGCAGGCTTCGTTGGGAACCGTTGGTAGATCGCTGCTGCGTTTGGGTATTGTGAGTATGACATTGGGATAAATTTTGGTGCTTAGTCTTCTGTCGGTAGGCACTTGGTTGCATTAGAAGTCGTAAGAAATATTTTGGTGTCAAAATTCATGTTGGAGATTATGTTGCGTAGTTGTTGTACGTCGTCGGTTTGGGGACATTTGTTTGAGTTGAATCCCTGTCATAGCATCCAAAGATGAGTCTCGATAGATTGGTTCATGATTCATATGATTTAGTAGGAGTTTCAAGTTTCGTGTCGCGGAATCCAGAAGACTCGGCGCCCGAGCAGTGATATTTTACCGCTCGAGCGCCACTTTCTGTCCGATGATTTTCCCCAGAAGGCTAGGCGCTCGAGCAGTAATTTATTACCGCCCGAGCGCGGACCCTGGCGCTCGAGCGGTAATGTTTTACTGCCCAAGCGCAGCCCCATCTGTAAAAATATTTTGTTCTTTCTTCTTTTCAAGTTTTAAGTTCATGTCTTTTATTTTTGGGAAATGTCCACACATCATTTTAGAGATTGTTCGGGGTTCGATGTCATGGGTTAGTTTGACGATTTAACGAGGGCAAGTCCCGAGTGATCTAGAATGTCATAAGCTATTTATTTAATTTGGTGGTGAGCAAGAATACCTACGTCTAAGTTATGCAAGTTAAGTGTTAAAATTCATGTTAGTATGTGCAGCAGTAATCCCAAGCGAGATCCAGTAAATCCCTCAACTCCAAGTAAGTATGTTTGACGTGCAAAGAAAATGTTTTATTTTTGAGGTATGCTAAATGTCATGTGACCAATTTATGTATGGGATTGGAAAGCGGTAAAGCATGACTAGGGACCAATCCACCCCGTTAAATCATGAACGGGTTTAGATCAGGATTGGAAAGCGTTAAAGCATGAACGGGGACCAATCCACCCGTTAAAGCATGAACGGGGATCTCATGTATGTGGCAGTGGATTCGTCCCTGTCAGCCCAGTACTGTGGTTTAGTCTGATCGGACGATTTATGTTATTGGTCACTTGCTTTGAAACATGCCTCTACGCAAAAATGATGAAGTTTAAGTATGTACAAGTATGCAAGCACGTTTAAGAAAAGTTTCATGTTATGGCACGTCTATGTATGTATGTACGTATGTTCAAGTTTATTTATGCAAGTTCAAGTTCCCGTATGTATGTTCTATTTTAAAGCTGCATGTAATTTTATTACGTATTACTCGTTACTTCCATTTTATACGTGTTGAGTCTTTAGACTCACTAGATTTGATTGATGCAGGTGAGCATGATGTTGAGGAGACTAGGGGTGGAGACCAAGGAGCTGGCTTGGACTGAGCAGGAGGCTAAACTCGAGGACCGCCCAAGTTTTTAAGTTTTCATGAAATGTCAAATACTCTGATTTCACGCTACTGGTTATGATATTTTAAGCAAATAGCTTTGACAAACTTTACTTTGAGATCTTTTATGCTACTACTTCGGGAATGGACAGTTTGTTTTATCGAGTTTTGAGGGTTCACGATTCATTAATGAAAATTTTTAATTTTTCTGCAAACTTTAAGTAGTTAAAAGTACGGTACGTTACAGCATCTCTAGCAATGAGGGGCACAAAATGACAGCCCCTGTCAAACTTGCGGATGAACTCCGCCACAGTCGAGTCCCCTTGGAGGAGACTCATGAACTTTGTCGTCAGGCGGCCCCTTACATCAGTTTGGAAATACATGTCGTAGAATATATCCTTGAACTGCTCCCAAGTGAGGGTGGCCATGTTCACTCCGTGGGCAGCTCCCTCCCACCATAGGGATGCGTCATCCCTCAGCATATAAGCGACGCACCTGACCCGGTCGCCGTTCCTCATATCAAGGTACTGAAAATGCAGCTCTAGATATTGAATCCAACCCTTTTCCTTTGAGTGGATCAGTGGTGCCCTCGAACTCCTTCCGGTTGAGCCGCCTAAACTGCTCAAAAACATCGGTCTGATTTTTGGGAGCCTGCTGTACCTGCTCCAATAGTCTAGGCATACGCTCAAGTACTCGAGTAGTTGCATCCCCATGCGACGGTGGTGGCGAAGGGCCTCTGCCGCCTCCAGGAATCCCATCCCGACGATCTGCACTAGGAGCGCCTCTGGGAGGCATGATATCTAAATACACCCCAATTTAACATAACCCATCATGCAATTTAATCTAGTTTTTCAAAATAATACGTCCTTAAATCGTAAAAGCAGCTAAACATGCACTGTAAATCATCGTAAAAACGTATATCATACGATCAAGCAAGTGAACTGCAGGAACTAGCGATGGCACGATCCTATACAAGACCCTTGCTCTAATACCAACTGTGACGTCTATTAATTTAAAATGTTGCTGATTTTTTTTTTCAAAGCTCACATTTACGAAATTAATTATTTAAATATTTTGCATGCATGCAACCTTACTGAAAATATGTCATTTAAAAATAATCATAAACGATCGTCAGATAAAATATTGCAGTTTAAAAATATTGCCAACACGGCCCACAATCACGTATAAATAAAATGAAACGAGTAAAAATCCTAAAAGCCAACAACATATCATAAAATGTATAAAACTGATCATGTCTATTCAAAGCTCATTAATTCGTGATGTGCGGAAAAATGTGGTCTTCGGGTCGTGTGTGCACATCTAGCCCTGCCGACTCAGAGTTCGGCACCCCTAGTCTCCTCATCCAAAAGCTCACCTGCATCATACACGTTTAGTGAGTCTAAAGACTCAACACACCTATACCGAATAATAGCAAATACATATACATTGGACACATCGTGAAAAATATTGTAATCAACATACATTTCATGAGCTTTAAAGCATAAACGTAAACTTGTTGTATAAATCATAAATTGTCAAACAGCTCATCTTAACATCAAATATTTATACACACACTTTAATTGAATTCAATTCATTAGTTGTGACTTTGGTAACAGCTTTATCGTTTCATCATTAATCGATGAATCCATCTACATAAACCGTGGTACCAGAGGCTGTTGGACATCAGCGACAATATTACCCATCCACTGTGCCTAGGCCTCATCATTATCATTTACATATATATCGTTAGTCACAACCAATTCCCATCCTTCAAAGCATCACCATTTTCAACACTTAACAAAATCTTGCATATACGTAAATTTTCTTAAAATCAAGCACAACGTAATTTTCATAATTTCATAAAAATCATAATCATGATACATAAACATTTAAAATCATATTAAATTTGCGCTCATGGCAATGCCAGGACCAAAACCTCACCCCGCATGCAAAATTACCATTTTACCCCTGGAAACCCAAAATGACCGTTTTACCCCTGGACCTCTAAATTTCGACCCGAAGTTTACCAAACTCTTTATAAAATTCCAAAACATATTTATAAAAATCCCTTCGATGTAAACTCGAACCCGATACAAAACTTAAACGATTCATTTTAAAACATGGACCAGGGTCCCAGTTTTAACCCGAAACTTAACAAAATTTTTCCCAACTCGACCCATGACTTAACTCTACTAGACTAGCCCCTAAACCAATAATTCCATACCACCTAAGACCCTCAATCAGTCCCGAGAAGTTGCTGGAATTTTTTTGCTCAAACTAATCGAACCATAGCCGTGACCCTAGAACACTTTCACCGACCCTACACCAAAACCTTTTGGACCAGCCACAAACCCGCCTCTCCTAGCCCACCCTAGGACCCCTCTGGACTTACTGAACGGCCACAGCCCCATGCAAGCCATGAAGCGCAGCCACACCAAAATCGATCGAACGAACACCAGAAATCACACGGCCTCTTACTCATATACACCATAACCCGACACCAGCCATAGGACACAATATTAATGCCTTGAATAGCCCTTAGAACTCCAAAAAACAGCAGTCCCTAGCAACCATACAATAAAACGTGACGATACATCACACGAATGCAAAAATCATGACAAAACTTGCATAAAAACGATTTCTCATTCTATCCGAAAAGAACCCTCATGCATATACACATATAACAGCAATAATATGGCGTGAATGAAAATGAAAAGATGATACAAGCGTGTCTTGATGTTTAGATGCTTGAAAACTCTAATAATCGCTCGTCGGGGAAGCACCAGAGGAGAGGGGAGGTAACTTGTTTGAAAAAAAAATGGAGGACCAAATTTTGCTGCTAGAAGGAGAAAAAATGCTGCTGAAAGAACGTGCAAATGGCTGCTGGTGGAATGAGGTGGGCGGCCACTAATAGTTAGGTATGTTTAGGGTTTAGTTTAGCTGCTAATAAAGTCACTAATGAGCCCAAATTGAAATTTAAATGGATTAAAAAAGTTTTGAGCCCATTAAACACTAAAATAAACCCATAAAACCCAATAACTTTCCCGAAAAATATTTTGTTTAGGTACATTTTTTAAAGTATTTCATGAGCCCTCAAAAAGTCCCTCAAATCGATTAAACTTGTGTACCGGTTAAAAAATACGATCCGACGAGTAAAAATAACCAACGAGGCCCAATTTTCGAAAACATCCTTAAAAACCCTCCCAACAATTAATTAAAATTAATCATATAATTAAAACATTTTTTCTGATAATCCCCGGTCTTCGTTCCTCGTTCGAGCGTGAAATTAAACTAGAAACCCTAATGCGTGAAACTTTAAAATAATCATGAAATGAACCCTACTCATGACATATTCATGCACTAAATGTATAAAAATCAATACACACATAATTTAAATAAAACCCTAGATTGCATGCATTCAGGTTACGTAAATTTAAATTTCCTAGACCTTACAGAAGCATCAAAAATTGATATCTCAAGCAGCTCTAGTGATGAAGAAGAGGTAAAATGCCTCATAGGTAATGTTGCGTAGCTGGAATCTAGCAGTGAGCAAGTATTTGATTTTAGCTCTACTCACTTTACACGTGAAGAACTTATTTCAACTTTGCATGAAATGGTGAATGAATATCGCAAGCTTGCTCTATCCTTTGAGGAAGCTAAGGCTAAGAAAACTGATCCTATGAATGAAAAAAATTAAACTGATTGTGCACAATCCGTTGGGTTGTCAAATGTCAAGAAGGAGATTGTGAAGCTAATAGCATAAAAGCATGAGAACCAGTCTATGATTCAGTAGTTAAAATCTGAGAATTCAAGAATAACCGATTTAATCCAGGTCTGGAACAAGTTATCAGTTATATTAACTAAAATTCTTAGAAATAAGTTGGAGATAAAACTGGTTTAGACTTTAACAGCCAAGACGAACCCTCAACAAGTGGTACTAAGACAAACTGAATATGTGCAAAGGGAAATACATTCATTTTGTTAAATCAGTTATGATTCATAAACAACCTGAGCCTAGTAAACCAGTTGAACAGCCGATTGAAAATATGAAAAAAGCTAAAAGGTATGAGATTGGGTACAGTCTTAAGAATTCAAGTGATTCAGAAAGCTGGTTACCTAAAAGGTCTACTTATCACAAACAAAACTCAGTAAATGACAATTAAAGTCATTATCATAATTCAAGCCTGTTCAAAAGCGAAATCGGATGAACAACAAGGAAAACAAGGCCAAAACACATATTGTCTCATCTGCACACAACACACCAATCACACACAAAATATGTAAATATATTTGGAACACAGCAACTGAAAGATCATCTCGAGTAATGCAAGTCTGGGTTCCTAAAGGACTAATTATTTCAGGACCCAAATAGATTTGGGTAATCAATTTATTTATTATTTGTGATTGCAAATTACATGAAAATTGACCAAAGACTCAGTCTGGTACTTGGACAGTTGATGTTCAAGACACATGATTGGAGACGCTGAACTGATATTGAAACGACCCTATTCCTAAATTCATTTAATTTACACAATTTTTTTTCTAAACCATGCACAATTAATTCATCATAAATAAACTAGTACAAATAATCAAATAAATGAATTTCATAATATACATAATCATTCATGCAGAAAAAGTAAATAAAGAAATAAAAGTCTAAAATTCAAAACAATAAATTCTAGCATCCTATCAATATGTAAACAAAAGCAATAATTCATAAATTCATCAAAATATTTAACATATACGGAATTTATAGGTCCTCGGGTATGCACTGCGCCTTCCGGATGACTCGATAGTCCGCACCTCAAGACTCAACATCATCATCCCCTGCATTTATTCAAACCTAGTGAGTCTAATGATTCAGCATGCTCAAACCAAATATATCAAGTACATAAACATACAATCACAACATGGAAATTACGTTTGCTAAAAATAGATTATTTTCATGTAAACTCGAAACCTCCAAAAATATGCAACTTTGAAATCATGCTTAAGTATTAACTTTTTCCCTAAAAATATCATTTTTAAATGAAGTTTGATATTTGATAGTGACAACATTTAGTCGATTGATCAATCTATAAACCATAGTACTAGTCGCTGAGTTCAACGTCCACTTCTTAGACGATCCCTCTGACTATCATAAAATAACTTTACCGTTCACTTTTTCAACGGATCCATTATCATTGAGATTTTCGCCCTCGTTACGACGGTTCACTCCCTTTTCATTGCAAGTTCACCGCTCCCGTTCTCAACGGATCCCTTAGTACTTTTACGTCACGATCAATTCACATTTCTAAAAAATATTTTCTTTTACTTTATCATTTCATAAAAAACATGTATAACTTTCCATATTCTTAAAAACTTCCAAAAATGGCTTGTATCATTCGTATACGTCGAGACTGCGGAAAATAGTATAAACATGCCGATACGTTAAAACTTCTGAAAATAGCATATATCATGATTCGATTCCATAATTCTAAAATTATCAAAAATTTCCAGAGGCTTTCTGGAAAATTCATCTTAGGACATACGTTTCAAAAACGACTCGATTCGCTCACCGAATGATTGGTTTAACCTATTTTTCGCGTTTTCGAGTAAACAAATGACCAAACTACCTTTCCGACTCGATCCAACCCAAAACCAAGCCTTTATTAACATCTTAAGACCAAATTTAAGCTGCTGAAACATCCCAAACTCAAGCAAAAACCAAAACGCAAATCGCAATTTTAACCTAGGTCCAATTTACCTTTATTTTGACATGTTCGGGAAAATTACGACCTTGAACGGACCACGGCTCGAAAAGACCCAGAAACAAGCCCTAGACCCTAAATAAGACCATGATTATGACCTTTTGGACACAAACCAGATTTCCAAGGCCCTATATCTCTCGCACCAGAAGCGCACCAAGCGTATCTTCTTGAGCACAGTGGTCCTCTCACGTCCAGCGGCTATCATAGCCCATTTGTTTGACTCTTAGCTCACACCAGACCCTCACCAGGAATATAAGGCACATTGCCAGCCCCTGGTCCAGCCCTTTCCACCATCATCCAGCCCATAGAACCGTTCACATCCCAAACGAGCCAAGAAGTGCAATTTTTGGAGACATGGTTGCAACAGTTCACAAACTGGTCCAGGCCCTGACCGAACCCCTCCTAGCCATTGTTAAGACCCTAACCCTTCCTTCAATACCATGTTTATGACCCCATGCAGCCCCCATGTCCGATTGAACCAAAGTCGCCGCCCTTTAGACCTCATGGCCTGCATATGTTTTGTGTGCAGGGCCGAACAGCCCCGTGCGGCTCTCGTTTCATCCTTTTTCCCTTCAAACCCGCTATTAAACATCTAGAAGGACCCTTAAATCCCTTGGTTTTCATCTATCCCTAAAAAATTCTCAAAACGTTAGAAAAATCTTGATGAAAACATAAATACATATGCTTCAAATTGAAAGCCATTATCCTTATAAAATTTTCACACAAAATCAAATACATACAATACTATGGATTGAATGGTGCATAAAGAAGGGTTTGAAAACATGCCTTGTTCTTTAGGCTTACGAAATACGAGCAACGACGCGACGAGAGATGAATAGGAGACGAACCTTCCTTCTTTCCTTGTCTAAGAACTTTCGGCCTCCCTTAGGGTTTGAGTGTGTATGTTTTGTGTGTGCACTAGCTCTAGTTAAGGCCCTAATTGTTTTTAAATAGATCCTTGTTAATATAGGCCCAATAAGGAATTAATTATTAAATAAACAATTAGTACACATAGAAATTTCACAAAATAATTTAAAATATTTGGTGTTACTAGTTCCCGGTATCATAAGTCCGAAACTTCTCATTTTTTAGTAAAAGCTCGTTACAGATTAAGTTTGTTCCTTACTAAAAATAAATTTTCAGCTTTCCTATTATGGATTACTAATTCCCAAGTTTCCCATTTCTATATTTCTAAAAATAGAAACCCTATCAAACTCGTCACTGGTTCTCTCGCCTTTGTCGTATATTGCGTATTCGACGTAGAAAGTTTACATTCATAGCAATTTGTTAAAAATTCATTCAATCTTACCGATACTTAAACATGCATTTAGACCACTTGTTTAAATAGACTTCTAATTAATGTTCATGCATGCATGTGGTTAGTGTGTTCAGGTTTTCGGGCGTTACAATTCCACCCCCTTAAAAGAATTTCATCCTCAAAATCAGTACTCGCGGAAAAGATTAGGGTAGCGACTCCTCATTTCGGTCTCAGTCTCCCAAGTAGCTTCCTTCTCTGAATGATCCAGTCACTTTACTTTGACTGAAACGTCCTGTCCTTTTTATTGCTTTAAAAGTACTAGAAATTTTTTTTCTACTTTTCGGCCCTCACATATAAATATTTTTATAAAATATTTTGCATATAAAAACATCCCCCACTAGCATTTTTAAAGTCAAGTGCACTAGTCATAAAATGAAATCGTCTACTATTTTACCAAACCTAAAAAGCAATAATTTGAAACGAATAGCTCATACTAAACCTCTCAAAAATCTCTCAAATGCATAAATAAATAATCTTAAAAATCTTTAATCATAAAGCATGAGTCAAAAGTCATAATGCGGAAAAAGTAGAAGCGCTGGTTCTCGGGTTGTGTGCGCCTTCAGTCCAGTCAAATCACCCGTCAAGTCCTCCCTCAAACTCACCTGCATCCATCACACCTAGTGAGTCTAAAGACTCAACACACCATAATCTTTATAACGAGTAATACGTAATACAGTCAACATATAACGGTGAAAAATACTTGTACTTAAAATATCGTTTTCATGAAGATGCATAAACATAAACATTTTCGTAAACATTTTCATGATGCATAAAACTTTAAACATAACCATTTTCATGACATGCAAACATGAATTTCCTTTTCCTCAACATGACATGACATAAAACCTTAAACATAATCATGAAAATTTCCTTTTTTTTCCCTTTGTTGAATTCAGATCGTTAATTTTGACTTTCCTCAACATGACGTGAAAATCGATGGATCCATCTACATATAACCACAGTACTGGACGGCGGGGACATCAGCGACACTCTCACCGGTCAACTGAGCCTTGTCCTATCATGATCGAATAGAAATACGATCGTCGGGGCTCCCTCTGGGGCCTTCTCCCATAAATGGGCTCCCTCTGGGGCCTTCTCCCATCACGACATTCCCATTCTTACCTCAAACCTCATATCCTCATAACCTCATATTCGCAATAATGGAAACACGATCGTCGGGCTCCCACTGGGACCATCACCCTCACGACGTCGCCATCATTAACGAATTAGTCACAACCACTTCACTTCCTTCAACATTTTACATTCACATCACTTAGAAAAATCATGTGTAATATTTACATTTTTCATTTTTGAAACCAAGCATGCAACATGTATTTTAAATGTCTTCTTAAATCATAAAAATCATTTAGACATTCAAAAATCATATTTTAATCATGAACAATTCATAAACATTTAAAAATAATCGTAATTTCATAAAAACAGCATTTAGGGCACTGCCATGACCTATACTAATTTCTAGGTGTGAAAAGATCGTTTTACCCCTGGACGTATAATTTCTGTTTTTTGATATTTTCTTGAATTCATTGACTTCTAACATGTCCCAAATAATTATTTAATCCTAAATTAATTTTCTCATATTTTTATTTGGCATAAATCGATGACTTTTAATTTAATATCTAAATGTGATGTATTAATGCATTTTAATCCTGAATTAAACCAAAACTTAATATAAAATTTCCAAATTAAAAACTTAGACTTCTAATATTATTTGAGCTTAAATATAATTTTTCATAATTTTAACAAGCATAAATCTAGGTGTTTCCATATTCGTTTTTAAACTTAGACGTACTTCCCAGTTTTGACTCGTATGGACTCGAAACTTAACCAAACTTTACCAAACTTGAACCAAAGCTTAATAACACCTAACTAACCCATATCCGACGAAATTCCAGCCCATTAAGTCCCTTGAATATGCCTAGAAAGCTACTGAATTTTTCTGCACAAGAGTCCTAGTCCTAATATGATTCGAACCTAGGCTAGCTTCGCCTCTAGCCCTTAACCACCATGTCCAGCCTCTACCCATCCCTCCTATGCAGCCCAATTAAGTCTAGTGGACCCTCCCTAACCGCATCTAGCAGCCGTGACCCTCAAACACTTCTAGTCGAAGAGTCCTTTCCCTCAAGGAGTCTATTTTCGTTTTTATTCTTTCTCTATTTTTTCAGCCTTTAAACATACACCTAGGGACCTTTAAACATGTGAAAAAACATCCCTTCAAGTACCCCTACCATGGCAGCCCCTTTGTGCATCATTATGAAGAGTTTTAAAAGATGAAAACACTAGTTTTGTGCATGTATAACCATAAAAACGAAAATATAAAAGTTGTATCATGTTTTGCATGCAATCATGTATCAAACAAATAATATGGTGTGAAAGATGAGTAAAAGGAGAATATGACGTGCCTTTACGTATAATACGCACGAAAACGTTGCAGCAATTCGAGGGACGACGACGGAGAGGCTTGCTGAATTTTCCTCAATATTTTAGTGGCTTCCCTAGAAAATTAACGTGTGGTGTGGTTTGTGGGGAGGGGAGAGTTTTGATTGTATAATTGGGGGAGGTGAGCGTGTGTTTCTAGGGATTATGGGGTGGGGTTTAACTTTAAATAATAGCTAATTAATCACTAATTAAGCTTAGACCCATTGAACATATAATTAGGCCCATTAGTGTTTAATTAGGATTTAGTTAAAATATGATAATAGTTTTGTTTAAATAAGTTTGTGAATTTATTAGCCGGGTTGCCAAAACGTTTGAATTTTTGTTGAAAAACCAACCCCGATAAAATTTACGTCCCGGCGTATAAAATCACCTCAAAACCCCATATTTTCAAAAATAAGAAAAAGCATCACCCATATTTTAAATAATTAAAAACATATAACCAATAAAAACATTTTCTATTTTTCAGCCCTCGATCTCCGTTCCTCGATCGCAACTCGAATATCCCTTTAAAAATACATTTTAATGCAACCATGAAGAAAAATATATTTTAAACATACAAATATGCACAACATAATTAATTTAATGCAATTAAAACAATTAACTAAAATACAAGGGAATTTAATAATTGCATGCATGTGGTTTACGTAAACCTTTAAATTTTCGGGACGTTACATTGACTATCTTGATCACCTTGTTATGCATCCTACTCTCCTTCTTTCCTAAGATCTGCGTCGGTTTCTCCTTGCAGGTCATGTTTGGAGTAAGCTGCAGTGGCTCATAATTCAGTACATGTTATGGATTTGACATGTTCTTGTGGAGCATAGAAATGTGAAAAAAGTTGTGAACTCCAGCTAGATTAGGTGGTAAGGCCACCTTTTATGCCATGCTCCCACCCTTTCCATGATCTCAAACAGTCCAATAAACATCGAACTGAGCTTACCTTTCTTCCCGAATCGCATAACTCCCTTCCTGGGAACTATCTTGACAAAGACGTGATCACCAACGGCAAACTCGAGATCTCTTCTCCTCTTGTCTGCATAACTCTTCTGTCTACTCTGTGCCATCTTCATCCTATCACGGATCTTGACTACCAAATTCGCAGTCTGCGGAACAATAGCTGGTCCAATCTCGGCTCTCTCTCCGACCTCATCCAATGAATCGGTGACTTACACTTCCTTCCATAAAGAGCCTCGTAGGGAGCCATACCTTTGATGACTAATTGCTATTGTTATAGGTAAACTTCACTAGCGGCAGCTTCGGCTCCCAACTACCTTGGAAATCAATCACACAAGCTCGTAGCAAGTCCTCCAAAATATGGAACATTTTCTCTGTTTGGCCGTCAGTCTGCGGATGAAAGGCCATACTAAACAACAGCTTGGTCCCCATAGCGGAATGAAGACTCTTCCAAAACGATGAAGTAAAGAGCGGATCTCTGTAGGATACAATAGACACTAGAATCCCATGCAGTCTGACTATCTCTCGAATATACAGCTCGGCATACTGTGACATAGAGTATGTCATCTTCACTGACAGGAAATGCGCAGATTTAGCCAGACAATCCACGATCACCAAAATGGCATTGAAGCCCTTCACTGTTCTCGGCAACCCAACCACGAAGTCCATCGTAATATTCTCCCACTTTCACTCGGGAATATAGAGCAGCCTCAACAACCTCGCTGGTCTCTGATGCTTTGCCTTCACCTGCTAACAAGTGAGGCATTCTGATACAAACTTCCAAATGTCCCTCTTCATACCCAGCCACCAATAGAGTAACTGTAGGTCTTTGTACATCTTCGTACTCCCTGGGTGGATAGAGTATGGCATAGAATTTGCCTCTATCATAATCTCGACTCTTAAAAATCACCACTAGGAACCATAAACGGCCCTTATATCTGACCATGCCATCCTCCAGCGAATATAATGTACTGCCCTTCGATTCGTCCCTCGCCTTCCACTTCTCAACCGTTCATCAGTAGACTACTCAGTACAAATGCAGTCTCTCATATTGGACTGCATCGTCAAAGTAGATAATCTCGGTGCATGACCACTAGCATAAATCTCTTGGTCGAACCTCTGAATCTCTGTCTGGAGATGTTTCTGTACTGCTAGATGGCCTACTACTGTTGTCTTTCTGCTCAATGCATCGGCCATCACATTAGCTTTTCCCGGGTGGTAGCTAATGTCCCAATCATAGTCCTTAACAAACTCCAACCATATCCTCTGCCTCACGTTCAGCTCCTTATGAGTAAAGAAGTAGTTGAGGCTCTTGTGATCGGTTAAAATCTTGAATTTCTCACCGTACAAGTAGTGTCTCTAGATCTTCAATGCAAAAACAATTGCAGCTAATTCAAGGTCGTGCGTCGGATAGTTTTTCTCATGAACCTTTAGCTGTCTTGACGCATAGGTGATCACCTTATCATTCTGCATTAGCATGGTGCCCAAATCGAGATTCGAATCATCAATGTATATCACATAATCCCCTTGCCCGGAAAGGCATCGCTAGAACAAGTGCTACAATAAGTGCTTGTTTCAACTTCTCAAAATGGCTCTGACACTCGGCACTCCACACAAACTTGATATTTTTCTTTGTCAAGGCTGTCAAGGGCACTGCAATAGACGAAAATCCCTTGATAAAATTACAATAATAAACAGTCAGGCCCAAGAAACTGTGAATCTCGGATACATTCCTAGGCACTGACCTCTCCTTCACAGCTTCGACTTTAGATTGGTCGACTTCTACTCCATCCTTCGAAATAATGTGGCTTAAGAATGCAACCTTCTCCAGCCAGAACTCACACTTGCTGAATTTGGCAAATAGTTTCCAATCTCGAAGCACCTACAGTGCCGTCCTCAGATGCTGACTATGCTCGTCACGAGTTCTCAAATAGATCAAAATATCTTCTATGAACACGATGATAAAGTGATCTAAATACGGCTGAAATACGTGATTCATGAGATCTATGAAGATGTTGGGGCATTTGTCAACCCAAAAGGCATCACAAGAAATTCGTAGTGTCCATAACGAGTTCTGAAAGCCGTCTCATGAACATCCACTTCTTTGACTTTCAACTGGTTATAACCTGAACGAAGATCTATCTTCGAGAACACCGAAGCTCCTTACAACTAATCAAATAGGTCTTCGATCCTTGGCAACTGATACTTGTTCTTCACGGTCACCCTATTCAAATCTCGGTAATCAATGCAGAGTCTCAGACTACCATCCTTCTTCTTCTTCACAAAGAGAACTGGCGCATCCCATGAAGATGAACTTGGACGAATAAAACCCTTGTCTAACAACTTCTTAATATGATCTTTCAACTCTTTAATCTCCCTAGATGAAAGACGATAAGGTTCATTAGAGATTGGCATTGTGCCTGACATCAACTCGATAGAAATCTCCACATCTCTCGTTGGTGGAACGCCGATCACGTCGTCAGGAAAAACATCATGGAATTCTCTAACTATCTCCACCTTCTCAATAGTTCGGCTGGTCGTGTCAGGAATCCAGACAACACAAGACAGGAAAGCTTGACATCCCTTAATCATCAAGTTTATCGCGCGCAGGAAAGAGACAATGCAAGGGTCAAGACTGCTCTGAGCTGCCTCGAATAAGAATGTCTCCCTGTCGATTTGATTAATAGATACGGTCCTCAGATGGAAGTCGATCGAAGCTCCATTCTCTGCCAACCAATCCATACCCAAGATAATGTCAAACTCTGGCACAAGAAGTACAAAAATATCAGCTCGTACGAGATGTCTTTTCATCTCGAGCTCTACATCACGAACCACACTAGACGATAGCATCTCCTTTCCCGATGGCACCCTAACTCTAAACCCCAAACGCAACTGCTCGGGTGTGACCCTTGCTCGGGTGTGACCCTCAGATGGCTCAAAAAAGATTCAGAAATAAAGGAATTTGTAGCTCCAGAATCTAACAACGCATTCATGGCTACACCCTCGAGACGGAACCTTCCTGAATTAACAGTAACAACTTACCCAACATAAACTTTTTAACTATTAAATACCCAAAATTTTGAATTCCTAGGGTTCACCGTCTAGAATTTTCTAACAGTTGCTAAGTTAATCAACAATCATGCCTTATACTATAAGCAATACTAACATGCCACCTAAATATCCAAATTAAATCGGCAAAGTGAAATGATGAATAAATATATGTGATGAGAGTAGTGTCTGGCTCAGCCTCCTCTTCATGCATAACATATGCCCTGCCAGATGCAGATGCCTGAAGATTGGGGCAATTGAGGGCGATGTGCCCCTGCTCTAAACATTTGAAGCACTTTCCAGAGAACCACAGATACTTGCCATAATGGTGGCGGTTGCAATCCTTGCACAATTGTTTCACATCACTCTTTGGCGCATCTGGTTTCTGTGGTTGCCTCGGCGCCCCCCGCAGCTTCTGCTAACCCTGACCCCTGTTAGACCCCGTTAAGGGCCTCTTATTCTGCCGACTCGATTGGTGAGCACGATTCTTCTTGCGCTGCATCTCCCACTCGATGTCATTCAGTGACTGCTCAACTTGAAGGGCTTTAGCAACAGGAGGATTATAGTCTATCGGGTCTTCCGTCAACACATCTCGACGGATCGTCAGCCTCAAACCATCCAAGAAAAGGCGTATCTTCTCTATAGCTTCATTTGCAATCAGGGGCACAAAGGACAGCCCAAATCAAACTTCTGGAAGAATTCATAAACAGATGAATCCCTCTGACGGAGACTCATAAACTCTCTCTTCAATCTCGAACTTATATCAGCGGTGAAATACTTCTCAAAGAATGACCTCTTGAATCCCTCTGAAGTCAACGTCGCCAGATTCACCCGTCGCTCTGCTCCCTCCCACCATAAGGAAGCAACGTCCTTCAGCAAATAAATGGTACAACGAACCCAGTCAGTGTCCGCCATGTCCATATACCTAAGAATCACCTCCAAACACCTGATCCATCCCTCAGCCACTAATGGATAAATAGTGCCAGAAAGGTCCTCAGGGTCCATCCTCCTAAACTGCCTCTGGTCAGACCCTCGCAGCATTTCCAACATGCTGCTCCAGTAATCGAGCCATACCAGCTAGCATATGCGCACTAGCATCCTGATTATGATGAGGCGGTAGAATCTCCTCCTCCCAACCTACCCTCACTATCTCTGTGAAGAACTCGTCTAGGAGGCATATCTGTACAAGTCGTCCAACCCAACATGTAACCAACATGCAGTTTTAAAATAAAAGGCGTCAAACATTTATCTATGATAAGCATATAAGCAGATATATCTAAACAATTAAAAAAACTTTAAAACAATAAAACTCACAGACTTGAGGCGTGACTTCTCGAGCATTTTGGAAATAGTAGCAGACAACCCTTTTGAAGAAACACCGCTTTAAAACCAACTGAAATGACCTTACTTCTAAATTCATTTAATTTACACTATTTTTTTTCTAAACCATGCATAATTAATTCATCATAAATAAACTAGCATAAATAATCAAATAAATGAATTCCATGATATCCATAATCATTCATGCAGAATAAGTAAATAAAGCAATAAAAGTCTAAAATTCAATTCAATAAATTCTAGCATCCTATAAGTCTGTAAATTAAAGCATTAATTCATAAATTCATCAAAATCTTTAACATATGCTGAATTTTTAGGTCCTCTTGTATGCACTGCGCCTCCCAGATGACTCGACAGTCCGCACCTCACGACTCAACATCATCATCGCCTGCAAATATTCAAACCTAGTAAGTCTAATGGCTCAGCATGCTCAAACCGAATATAGCAAGTACATAAATATATATTCACATGCATGGAATTACGTTTACTAAAAATATATTATTTTCATGCAAACTCGAAACGTCCAAAAATATGTAAATTTTGAAACCATGCTTAAGTATTAGCTTTTCCATAAAAATATCAATTTTAAGTGAAGTCTGATCCTCGATATTGACAATATTCAGTTGATTTACCAATTTATAAACCATAGTAAAAGTCGTCGAGTTCAACGTCCACTTTTTCGACGATCCCTCCGACTACCATAAAATAACTACACCGTTCACTTCTTCAAAGAATCCATTATCATTGAGATTTCCGCCCCCGTTTTTTATGATTCACTCCCTTTTCATTGCAAGTTCACCGTTCTCATTTTCAACGGATCTCTTACTAATTTTATGTCACGATCAATTCACTTTTCTCAAAAATATTTTTATTTAATTTATCATTTCATAAAAACATGTATAAACTTCCATATTCTTTACAACTTCCAAAAATTGCTTAGCGTTTGTATACGTCGAGACTTCTAAAATTAGCATAAACATGCATATACGTTAAAACTTTTGAAAATAGCATATATCATTCATATGCTTTAAAACTTATTAAATTAACATTTAACATGATATGGAATTGTTTTAGGAAGTTGCAAACCGCCCTCGACTTTCCTCGAACCAACTGCACACGATTCAACGCTATACGTACCCGGACGACCCCGAACTTTGACTTAATGGTAAGGATTCGATTCCATAATTTTTAAAATATCAAAAATGTCCAGAGGATTTCTGGAAAATCCATCTTAGGGCCTAAGTTACAAGAACGACTTGATTCTCTCAACGAATGATTCGTTTACCCTTGTTTTCACGTTTTCATGTAAACTAATGACCAAACTACCCTTCCGTCTCGAGCCAACCCAAAACCAAGTCTTTATTAACATCCTAAAACCAAATTTAAGCTGCTGAAACATCCCAAACTCAAGCAAAACCAAAACTCAAATCTAAAATTTAACCTAGGTCCAATTCACCTCTATTTTGACACATTCGGAAAAATTACGACCTGGAATGGACCACGGCTTGAATCAGGCCCTAGACCTCTTCCTTAGACCCTAAATAAGACCTTGATCAGGCCTTTTTCGACACAAACTAGACTCCAAAGGCCCTAGATCTCTCGCACCAGTAGCACACCAAGCGTATCTTCTTGAGTGCAATTAGGGATGTAATTGATCCAAACCAAATCAAACAGTATCAGGCTTGAGCTTGGCTCGTTTAAGATTGTTTGAGGTTTGAGCTCGAGCTTGATTCGAGCTTTTATTATCAGGCTCGAGCTTGGTTAGTCTGAAAATTACCAAGCTCGGGAAAAGCTCGAGCTTGGCTCGTTAAAAGCTCGTTTAGCATGTTAATCAAGCCAGGCTCGAGCTTGATTCATTAATAGCTTGTTTAGCATGTTTGATAAGCCTGGCTTGAGATCGGCTCGTTTTTGAGCTCGCAAATAGATATGTCAAAATGGGTTGGCGGGGTGGGCCGACCCACCACCTGCCGCAACCCGCAATTAGGAGGGGCAGGCCAGCCCGCCATTTTGGCGGGCCTCTAAATGGTCAACCCAGCCCAACCCACCTTGGGCCGTGGGTTAGGTGGGCCGACCCGCTTATTTTTTTAAGAAAAAAATGCTAAACATATTTCAATCAAATAGTTTCATAAAATAATTAAAAACATTGAAATAAGAAATTAACAAAACATACAACATAATCCATAAAAAGTAAAGTGTTTAAACCAAACATGAAGATTGAGACATGGAAGAGAACATAAAGTTGAGGAAAGAGACAGTTGTAAATTTTAAAAAATATTATGTCTTCATCAATACACATAAATATCAAACCTCCGTCAGGTCCACAAAATTTCACTGCAACTCGTCGGACTTCAAACGAAACCACTCTTGGGTTCACAACCAACTGCTATGCTTAAAAATTATTTTAAGATTCATGAATAAAATTTACAGAAATTTCTTCCCTTTTGTTTTCTTTATGTATATCTGTAAATTTATCTTTTTTTTATTTTCTTTATGTATATTTGTTGTAAGAGTAAATTATCAATAAATTTTTTCTAAGAGTAAATTATCAATATATTTGTTCTAAGACATGGAGGCGCATGAAACTTATTCCAATTTTTATATAAAACTTAAAAATATAAAATTTTATCAACCGTTTGGGCTCGACCTGTCTTGGCCCGCAACCCAAACGGGCTCAGCCCATTTTGTCCGCCTCCAAATGGGCTGCTATTTTATCAACACAACCCGTTCAATTTTTATAGCGGGGCGGGTCGGCCCGACGGACCTAACCCAGTTTGACAAGTTTACTCGCAAATCATATAATTGAGCTCGAGTTTGAGCTTGATTAGAGCTTGTTAAAATTAAATATATCTATAAACTAATTTTAAATCGCACATAAAAATATAAATTCATTCATAAATTGTAGAACCCGTAACTTAAACTACGTATGAGCCATGCATAATTCTAGTATTTAAATTAAAATGATTTTATTGCATGAGTATTTAAATTTAATTATTTTACGTAGTAGTTTAATTTTTATCATTTCAGTTATTTCAGTGAGGCCGGACTGAAGTTGGAGTTTAGAGATAAAATTTAAGATTCAGAAAACATTTTCAGAATTTATTTTAGCTAGCAAGTAAGTTAATTTAAGTTAATAAGGAGGTTTAGGGAATTATATATACAACTTGAGGTGAGTAGAAAATAAATTCATTTAAGTTCCATAATTAAGGGGTTAATTCACTAAATTATTTAAAGGATAGGTAAGGCTTTAAAGGGTTATAAATTTACTTAATATACAACATTTCCCCTTCATTTTTATTGTAAAATTTTCGGCCCCCTTAGATGACTAAGCAATACCTTGCCAACTCACGCTTTGACCCATTCTTTGTCACTCCTTAGCATGGTTATATTTTCACCCTTAATTAATTAATTAATACTAGATCATTATCCTAACCTAGTCTAGCATGTAGCAATCGGTCATTAGCACTCCAACAAACACCCCAACAAATCATTTGATATCAAACAAAAATTCAAATTTCAAATAAGAGACTTGGTCTTGCATTCCCCATTATATTTGCAACCATTTCCCTCACTCTCCTAACCAATATTTCTCCTCTCCATCACCAAAATTCAGAGCCATTTTAGAGTAGAAAAACGTGAACCTCATAGCTAGAAACAAGAGAGAAAACCGAGTAAGAATCAAGGTAGCAAGAGCGCTCCACCTCCTCCGCGCCGAATCGCCTCATCCTTTCGTTTTTCTTTCAAACGAAACCAGGCATGCATATATTCTTCCTTGACTCTTCAATCAAGTCCTATTAGCAGTATTTAACATTACATGATCATCATTTCCATGCAAAAAAACCGAAATCTATCAAAAATTTTCAGAAAATAAAAGATGCAGAATTTCGGCTTTCATGATGCTCTTCACGGGTTCTCTTGTTTTGATGTTTTAGGTGGATGGTTCGACTCCAGGCTCACTAGGCTACATCTAGACACATACTAGGGTGTGTCAAGACCATGATGGTCCATTCAAACAAGCCCCATGCATGATAGAAACCGAATTGACAGCAGCTTCTCATTCTTAGCCATTTGTGTTTCGAAAATTCTGTTTTGATGTCAAGGGAAAGGATCTGATCTTGGCTGCCCTAAGGGCCTATAGCCATGGTTTGATCACTTCTCTACCATGTCTAAGACGTGAATAAGTCGCCCTTTTTGTGGCTTGGTCCATGGTGAATCGGTTTTTACAAAATACTCAAGAACAGCCCCTGCACCCTTCGGCTTATCATTTTTGACAGCTAGTGTTGTTTCGATTTTTAGGGAATGGTGTGGATCTTGGTTGGCCTCCGGCCCTTAGCCACGGTTCATACCATACCCCTAGATGTCTAGATCGTGTCATAGTCAATCAAATGGCCATTGGAACGATTCGTGACAGCAAAACAAAAGCAATGCATCCTACGTGCAGAATTTGTTCTCGGTTGGAACGTTCGGTTGTTTGCTGGTGTGATGCGGATTGTGGCTGGTCTAGGGCCCTTAGCCATGGTTCAAATCATTCCTTTGGGTGTTGGTAAGAGGTTTTGATCGGTGTTTCAAGCCCCAATGGCCATTAGCCTCGAAAACGACGCAAGAAACCA
The DNA here is from genome assembly GCF_025594145.1 of Primulina tabacum. Lineage (NCBI taxonomy): Eukaryota > Viridiplantae > Streptophyta > Magnoliopsida > Lamiales > Gesneriaceae > Primulina > Primulina tabacum. Next base: position 23,006,241 of record NC_134561.1, on the reverse strand, counting down.
AAGTACAGCTGGTGTATTTTGTGGACAGCAACCTGCTGTGATGGGTCAGTGGCTCGTTTGAGTTCTTGGTTGGCTTTTAGCCTATGGCCTTGGACTGGACAGTGCCTCATTAAGTTAGAAAGGTCATTTTTTTGGCCGTTTGTGATTCGGATCATTTTTGAGGTCGTACGAGGATTTACGGTGCGATGTGCCAAATTGACTCTCGAAAGTGCGTTTCATGTTTTGGCCTCCATTCACCTAGATTTCGACCCTCACCACTTTAGGATCATTATTTCATCGTTTAAGGCGTATTTAAACATGACTACTTGATGGTTCGGTGTTGGTTCGGGTTGGCACTGAGTCATGATTAAATACGAAGTCATAGGCGCAATTGTCTCAGTTTTCGGATTTAATTGCATAGTTTGGTCAAGTTAAAGCTATTGCATATTTTTCATGGCATATGTAGGTTGCAGCGAGCCTGGGAGGGATCCAATCCATTCAGTAAAATTATTGCATGATATTTAATTATGTTGATTAATTATATTACGTGCAAAAATATTCATTTTGAGATTTATGCGATATTGCTTGTGGTCACTTTACTATCATGATTAAACCCGGTCGCCAGTTACCGGTCCGGTCGTCAGTTACCGGTTAGTTCAGTTGTTTCACCCAGTATACTGTGGCAGTAGTCTGATCAGACGTACATTATTAAACCTGGTCGCCAGTTACCGGTCAGCTCAGTTCAGTTCAGTTCAGGGACCACTTGCGTAGACCATAATCTCACCAGAAAATTATTACATGCTATTTCAGTATAGGGCTCCAAGGAGCAAACATTTTCACTATGATTTTCAGTTCAGTTATGCAAGTATTATAATTGCTCATGACAAGTTATTTTCACATTATGCCTCATGACATGATATTTTTATCCCATGCAAAATTTTATTATTTATTTACTTGTTATTTACGATATATGCATGTTGAGTCTTTAGACTCACTAGACTTGATTGTTGTAGATACTGATGATGTCGGGATCGAGGGCGGGGACCAGTGAGCCAGCTCGAGTCGGCAGTAGTAGGACCCGAGGACCTTAGTTCAGCATTTATTATTATTTGATTGCTCAAACAATTTGATTGTCGTTGGATAAACTTTTACTGTTATTTCGAAAATGTTAATTTCTTCCGCTGCCATTTCGAACATCAAATTTATTTATCAGTTCATTTATGAATGAGGCAATTTTAATTATATAAAAAAAAAAATTAATTTTTTCGCAAATTTTCAAACACGGATTTTTAGGCCTCTACAGCTGGTATCAGAGCAATGATTCTGTAAAGGGTTGTACTACTACTGACCAAGAGAAGCTCATGAAGTCACGTCTTCGGTCTGTAAGTTTTACATTTACGCATTTTATTTAAAGCATGAATTATTTGACAGCATGTTTTCATGAATTATTTTACGTCCAGATTTTTATTGTTCAGTATTTAAATTTAATTAAATTAAGGAATTATGCATGTTAGTTACGTATGGGTTATGATTGGAACAGTATGTCCCTTAGACGCATTCTCGAGCGCACTAGAGAGGAGGAACGCCGTTATGAGGACGGCGAGGATCAGAGACAAGAGAGGCACGGACCTCCACCTCCACCACCCCCTCCGCCTGACATGAATGCCCAGATGCTAGCTGGGATGACTCAGTTCTTCGCACAGTTTGCGGGGAACAATGCCGTGGCGACCAGGCCGACAGGGCCCGAGGCTGTATATGAGAGATTTATGAAGATGCGTCCGAAGGAGTTTTCAGGAACGTCGGACCCCATGATTGCTGAGGGCTGCATCAAGTCCCTCGAGGTTATCTTCGAGTTTATGGAGCTTGGGGATTCAGATCGAGTTCGTTGTGCCTCTTATCTGTTCGGAGGAGATGCCCGCTTATGGTGGGAAGGAGCTTCAGTAGCCCTTATCTTTGCTACACTGTCTTGGGTGCGCTTCACGGAGGTGTTTTACTCCAAGTACTTTACGGATGAGGTGCGTTTGCATTTGACCAGGGAGTTCATGACGCTGAGACAGGGAGATCTGACTGTTACGGAGTTCATCCGTAAGTTTGAGAGGGGCTGTCACTTTGTGCCCTTGATTGCGAACGATGCCAGTGCCAAGCTGAGGCACTTTCTGGATGGTCTGCGGCCGATCTTACGCCGCGATGTTAGGGTTGCTGGCCCTACTACCTTTGAGGTTGCTGTTTCTAGGGCTCTGGCTGCAGAGCAAGATCTGATAGATATAGAGAGGGATCGCTTGGGAAAGCAACCAGTTCAGGAACCACACCGTCCTCCTCATCCTCAGCAGCATCAGCATCAGCATAAGAGGCCGCATCACGGCCCGCCCAGAAACAGAGGAGGACCTCAGCAGCAGCAGGGACGTGCCGTCCCGAGGACTTTTGAGCACCCAGTCTGTCCCAAGTGCTCACGCCGTCATCTTGGAGCATGCATGTATGGCTCAGGGAAATGTTACAAGTGTGGCAGCACAGACCACGTGCTGCAGCAGTGCCCCCGGAAGAATCTGCCTACCCAAGGCAGAGTTTTTGCTCTCCATGCTGCGGAGACGAACCCCGATACCATGCTAATGACAGGTACCTTACAACTTTAAGTTTATATTTGAATTCCAATGTTTTGGGAATCAGGATTAAGATTTTGAACTTAGTATTGCGATAGGATTGCATGCTCTACTCAGTATTATTTTCGGGATTAAGATAGAAGAACTCTGACCTTTGCATGCCTATAAGCTTAGCTCTTGTGATTATTGGTTTCAACTTAGTGTTCCGAACTTTCAGGGAGAATTTTCAAAGCTGGCTCAGCTAGCAAAGCCCTGATAGATTCAGGGGCTACCCACTCATTTATTTCAGAGGTCTTTTCGAACTTTCACAAAGTTAAGACCATCGGGCTAGATGTAGCCTATTCAGTATCATTGCCTTCTGGAGAGGAGATCACAGCCACCAATGTGATCAGAGACATAGACCTTGAGCTGCATGGAAATCTTGTTTATGTGGATCTTATCTTATTGCCGATGCCAGAGTTTGACATCATATTAGGCATGGACTGGCTATTACGGAACAGAGTTTTGATTGACTTCCAGCGGAGATCTGTTCTAGTCCGACCGCCTGGAATGACCCAGTTCTTATTTGAGCCGGACAGGTACTTTCCTTTACCGCGCATTATTCCATATGTTCAGGCTAGGAAGCTCATGCATAGAGGGTGTCGGGCGTTTCTAGCAACCTTTATATCTGTCCCTGAGGCGCCCAGTCAATCAGCCGCAGATGTTTCGATTGTTAAAGACTTCTTAAACGTTTTTCCTTAGGACGTTTCTGGTATGCCACCCAAGAGAGAGGTGGAGTTTTCCATTGAGCTTATGCCAGGTACGGTTCCGATTTCCAAAGCACCGTACCGACTAGCACCGACAGAGATGGCAGAACTTAAGCAGCAGATTCAGGAACTTCTTGACAAGGAGTTCATTCGCCCGAGTTTTTCACCATGGGGCGCGCCAGTCTTATTTGTGAAGAAGAAGGATGGCTCTATGAGACTTTGTATTGACTACCGGGAGTTGAACAGGGTTACAGTGAAGAACAAGTACCCACTTCCGCGGATTGAGGATCTGTTTGACCAGTTGCAGGGAGCTTCGATTTTCTCTAAGATTGATCTGCATTCAGGTTATCACCAGTTGAGGGTGAGAGACGCCAATGTTTCGAAGACAGCTTTCAGGACTCGTTATGGTCACTACGAGTTTCTTGTGATGCCGTTCGGTTTGACGAATGCGCCAGTAATTTTCATGGATCTCATGAATCGCGTATTTCATCCGTACCTCGACCAGTTTGTGATAGTGTTCATAGACGACATTCTCGTCTACTCCAAGAATCGGGAGGATCACAGCCGGCATCTGACCACAGTGTTGTAGACATTGCAGAAGCACAAATTATTCGCAAAGTTCAGTAAATGTGAATTCTGGTTAGAGAAGGTGGCGTTCTTAGGCCACATTGTTTCCAGCAGTTGCATTAAGGTAGACCCAGCGAAAGTTGCAGCAGTCCGAGATTGGGTTGTGCCGCAGAATGTATCAGAGATCCGCAGTTTTCTTGGGCTAGCAGGATATTATCGGATATTCATTAAGGGATTCTCCTCGATTGCAGTTCCACTCACAGCACTGACAAAGAAGAATGTGAAATTTGTTTGGAGCGAGTAGTGTCAGAGGAGCTTCGATACTTTGAAGCAAGCTCTTATCTCAGCACCAGTTTTGGCCATGCCGTCAGGGCCCGGTGAGTTTGTTCTGTATACCGATGCTTCGAAGCTCGGTCTTGGCGAAGTATTGATGCAGCATGGGAGAGTGATAGCTTAGGCTTCTAGACAGTTGAAAACTCATGAGAAGAACTACCCTACCCATGATTTAGAGTTGGCCACCGTAGTTTTTGCCTTGAAGATTTGGAGGCACTATTTGTATGGAGAGAAGTGCCAGATCTTTACCGACCACAAGAGCCTCAAGTATTTCTTTACGCAGAAGGAGCTGAATATGCGTCAGAGGCGTTGGTTGGAGCTTGTGAAGGACTATGATTGTGACATTAGCTACCACCCGGGTAAAGCTAATGTAGTTGCGGATGCATTGAGCAGGAAAGTTGCAGCGATGGCCCATTTGACAGTTTCGAAACCTCTTCAGTTTGAGATGCAGAGGTTTGATCTTGAGACTTATCCTCGAGGTTGAGTTTCCCGTATATCTACCTTGACCATTCAGTCTTCCCTTCTGAACCGTATTCGTAGTGGTCAGTCAGCAGATGAGCAGTTGGCCAAGTGGTAGCAGAGGGATGAGGCCAAGGCCAGTGTCTTGTATTCAGTCAGTGACGGTATAGTGAGATACCGAGACAGGATATGGGTTCCTAGCAGTGATTCTATCCGAGCAGATATCTTATCAGAAGCCCATACGTCGCTGTACTCTATTCATCCAGGGAGTACAAAGATGTACAAAGATCTGCAGCTATTGTATTGGTGGCCTGGTATGAAGAAAGACATCAGACAGTTTGTATCCGAGTGTCTGACTTGTCAGTTAGTGAAGGCCGAGCATCAGAGACCAGCATGTTTGCTCAAGCCTCTTCCTATTCCCGAGTGGAAGTGGGAGAACGTTACCATGGATTTTGTGACCGGATTGCCGAAGTTAGCCAGAGGATCGAATGCTATCTGGGTGATTGTAGATCGTCTTACCAAATCAGCGCACTTCTTGCCTATTAAGACGACTTTCACCATGATTCAGTATGCGGAGTTGTATATTCGAGAGATAGTCCGACTTCATGGTATTCCAGTTTTTATCGTATCTGACAGAGATCCCAGATTTACTTCCACATTTTGGAAGAGTTTGCATTCTACTATGTGTACGAAGTTGCTGTTTAGCACAGCTTTCCATCCGCAGACAGATGGACAGTCAGAGCGAGTTATTCAGATTTTAGAGGATCTTCTCCGTGCTTGCGTCATCGATTTCTCAGGGAGTTGGGAGTCGAACTTGCCATTGGTTGAGTTCACCTATAACAACAGCTTTCAGTCGTCTATAGGAATGGCTCCGTATGAAGCATTGTATGGTCGCAAGTGCAGATCACCTATTCATTGGGATGAAGTAGGAGAGAGAGCAGAGTTGGGTCCAGAGTTTATTCAGCAGACTGCCGATGTAGTAGTCAAGATCCGTGATAGGATGAGGACTGCTCAGAGTCGACAGAAGAGTTATGCAGATCAGAGGAGGAGAGATTTAGAGTTTGCTGTCGGCGACCATGTCTTTGTGAAAGTGGCACCTATGAAGGGTGTCATGAGATTTGGGAAGAAAGGGAAGCTCAGTCCGAGATTCATTGGGCCATTTGAGATCCTCGACAGAGTTGGGACGCTAGCTTATCGTGTGGCTCTTCCGCCGAATCTGGCCGGAGTACACAATGTCTTCCACGTCTCTATGCTGAGGAAGTACATGGCGAATCCTTCGCATGTCCTGAACTTTGAGCCGTTGCAGCTTACTCCGAATCTATCTTATGAGGAGAGACCAGTGCAGATCTTAGACAGGCAGGAGAAGAAGCTTCGGAACAAGCTGGTTAAGCGAGTCAAGGTCAAATGGCTCAACCATTCAGAGGAGGAAGCTACGTGGGAGTCTGAGCCGGAGATGATGGATCGTTACCCCGAGTTATTCGGTGAGTTTTAATTTCGAGGACGAAATTTCTTTTAAGGGGGGAAGGATTGTAGAACCCGTAACTTAGACTACGTATAAGCCAGGCATAATTTTAGTATTTAAATTAAAATGATTTTATTGCATGAGTATTTAAATTTAATTATTTTACGTAGTAGTTTAATTTTTATCATTTCAGTTATTTCATTGAGACCGGACTGAAGTTGGAGTTTAGAGATAAAATTTAAGATTCAAAAAACATTTCCAGAATTTATTTTAGCTAGCAAGTAAGTTAATTTAAGTTAATAAGGAGGTTTAGGGAATTATATATACAATTTGAGGTGAGTAGAAAATAAATTCATTTAAGTTCCATAATTAAGGGGTTAATTCACTAAATTATTTAAAGATAGGTAAGGCTTTAAAGGGTTATAAATTTACTTAATATACAACATTTCCCCTTCATTTTTATTGTAAAATTTTCGGCCTCCTTAGATGACTAAGCAATACCTTGCCAACTCACCCTTTGACCCATTCTTTGTCACTCCTTAGCATGGTTATCTTTTCACCCTTAATTAATTAATTAATACTAGATCATTATCCTAACCTAGTCTAGCATGTAGGAATCGGTCATTAGCACTCCAACAAACACCCCAACAAATCATTTGATATCAAACAAAAATTCAAATTTCAAATAGGAGACTTGGTCTTGCATTCCCCATTATATTTGCAACCATTTCCATCACTCTCCTAACCAATATTTCTCCTCTCCATCACCGAAATTCAGAGCCATTTCAGAGTAGAAAAACGTGAACCTCATAGCTAGAAACAAGAGAGAAAACCGAGTAAGAATCAAGGTAGCAAGAGCGCTCCACCTCCTCCGCGCCGAATCGCCTCATCCTTTCGTTTTTCTTTCAAACGAAACCAGGCATGCATATATTCTTCCTTGACTCTTCAATCAAGTCCTATTATCAGTATTTAACATTACATGATCATCATTTCCATGCAAAAAAACCGAAATCTATCAAAAATTTTCAGAAAATAAAAGATGCAGAATTTCGGCTTTCATGATGCTCTTCACGGGTTCTCTTGTTTTGATGTTTCAGGTGGATGGTTCGACTCCAGGCTCACTAGGCTACATCTAGACACATACTAGGGTGTGTCAAGACCATGATGGTCCATTCAAACAAGCCCCATGCATGATAGAAACCGAAATTGACAGCAGCTTCTCATTATTAGCCATTTGTGTTTCGAAAATTCTGTTTTGATGTCAAGGGAAAGGATCTGATCTTGGCTGCCCTAAAGGCCTATAGCCATGGTTAGATCACTTCCCTAGCATATCTAAGACGTGACTAAGTCGCCCTTTTGGTGGCTTGGTCCATGGTGAATCGGTTTTTACAAAATACTCAAGAACAGCCCCTGCACCCTTCGGCTTATCATTTTTGATAGCTAGTGTTGTTTCGATTTTTAGGGAATGGTGTGGATCTTGGTTGGCCTCCGGCCCTTAGCCACGGTTCATACCATACCCCTAGATGTCTAGATCGTGTCATGGTCAATCAAATGGCCATTGGAACAATTCGTGACAGCAAAACAAAAGCAATGCATCCTACGTGCAGAATTTGTTCTCGGTTGGAACGTTCGGTTGTTTGCTGGTGTGATGCGAATTTTGGCTGGTCTAGGGCCCTTAGCCATGCTTCAAATCATTCCTTAGGATGTTAGTAAGAGGTTTTGGTCGTCAAGCCCTAATGGCCATTAGCCTCGAAAATGATGCAAGAAACCAAAGCACAGCTGCTGTATTTTGTGGACAGCAACTTGCTGTGACGGGTCAGTGGCTCGTTCGAGTTCTTGGTTGGCTTTTAGCCTATGTCCTTGGACTGGACAGTGCCTCATTAAGTTAGGAAGGTCATGGTTTTGGCTGTTCGTGATTCGGATCATTTTTGAGGTCGTACGAGGATTTACGGTGCGATGTGCCAAATTGACTCTCGAAAGAGCGTTTCATGTTTTGGCCTCCATTCACCTAGATTTCGACCCTCACAACTTTAGGATCATTATTTCATCGTTTAAGGCGTATTTAATCATGACTACTTGATGGTTCGGTGTTGGTTCAGGTTGGCACGGAGTCATGATTAAATACGAAGTCGTAGGCGCAATTGTCTCAGTTTTAGGATTTAATTGCATAGTTTGGTCAAGTAAAAGCTATTGCATATTTTTCATGGCATATGTAGGTTGCAGCGAGCCTGGGAGCGATCCAATCTATTCAGTAAAATTATTGCAGGATATTTAATTATGTTGATTAATTTTATTACGTGCAAAAATATTCATTTTGAGATTTATGCGATATTGCTTGTGGTCACTTTACTATCATGATTAAACCCGGTCACCAGTTACCGGTCAGTTCAGTTGTTTCACCCAGTATACTGTGGCAGTAGTCTGATCAGACGTACATTATTAAACCCGATCGCCAGTTACCGGTCCGGTCGCCAGTTACCGGTCAGCTCAATTCAGTTCAGTTCAGGGACCACTTGCGTAGACCATAATCTCACCAAAAAATTATTACATGCTATTTCAGTATAGGGCTCCAAGGAGCAAACATTTTCACTATGATTTTCAGTTCAGTTATGCACGTATTATAATTGCTCATGACAAGTTATTTTCACATTATGCCTCATGACATGATATTTTTATCCCATGCAAAATTTTACTATTTATTTACTTGTTATTTACGATATATGCATGTTGAGTCTTTAGACTCACTAGACTTGATTGTTGTAGGTACTGATGATGTCGGGATCGAGGGCGGAGACCAGTGAGCCAGCTCGAGTCTGCAGTAGTAGGACCTGAGGACCTCAGTTCAGCATTTATTATTATTTGATTGCTCAAACATTTTGATTGTCGTTGGATAAACTTTTACTGTTATTTCGAAAATGTTTATTTCTTCCGCTGCCATTTCGAACATCATAATTTATTTATCAGTTTATTTATGAATGAGGCAATTTTAATTATTTAAAAAGAAAATTTTAATTTTTCCGCAAATTTTCAAACACGGATTTTTAGGCCTCTACATAAATAATCAAAACGACACAAATAAGAGCTAAAAAAACATAAATCAATATATTATTGAACATTCCAAAATAATACATCTAGAATATTAATCATACACTGATATCACCATATAAATAACAATGAAATAATTTCACCGCTTTAATACTTCAACTATGTCTGGTGACAATGTAGGGAAGACGTCAAAGAATCCATTAAAATCAGGAATTACAAAATCATCTTCAATAAGAACTAGTTAAGTATCCTGCATAGTTTATAATAACATTAGTACTAATATTTTTATTTGTCTTGTGTTCAATTCCTTCCATTGACATTAGTACTAATATTTTTATTTTTCAACTCAACAAATGAGTCAAGCTCGTAAGCCTATTATCAAACTTGTTTGCGAGCTCACGAGCTGAATATCTTCAGGCTGGAGCTTGGTTTGATTAAATTTTCGAGCTCAAAATCGAGTTTGAGCTTGGCTTGATATGATTAACAAACGAACTCAAATGAGCTTTTTATCGAACCGAGCTTCTAATAGCTCGCAAACGGTTTAGTTCATTTACATCCCTAAGCGCAGTGGTCCTATCACGTCCAGCGGCTGTCATAGCCCCTTTGTTCAACTCTTAGCTCACACCAGCCCCTCACCAGGACCCTAAGGCACGCCCCTAGTCCCCGGTACAACCATTTCTACTATCCCCTAGCCCATAGAACCATAAACACTCCAAAGTAGCCAACAAGTGCAATTTTTGGAGACACGGTCGCATCACTTCTCCAAATTGTCCAGGCCCTGCCCGATCCCCTCCTAGCCCTTCCTAGGACCCTAACCCTTCCCTCAATACCATGTTTAGGACCCCATGCAGGCCCCCATGGTCGATGGAAACCAAGCCGCCGCCCCTTAGACCTCACAGCCTGAACACGTTTTGAGTTCAGGGCTAAACAGCCCCGTGCGGATATCGTTTCGTCCTTTGTCCCTTCAAACCTCCTATCAAACATCTAGACCGACCCTTAAATCCCTTGATTTGCATCCATCCCTCAACAATTCTCAAAACGTTAGAAAAGTCTTGATGAAAACATGAATACATATGCATCAAATTGAATGCCATCATCCTTATAAACTTTTTATACAAAATAAAATACATACAATACTATGGATTGAATGGTACATAAAGAAGGGTTCAAAAACATGCCTTGTTCCTTTATGCTTACGAAATGCGGGCAACAGCGCGACGAGAGACAAATGGGACACGAACCTTTCTTCATCCCTTAGCTAAGAACTTTCGGCCTCCCGTAGGGTTCGAGTGTGTATGTTTTGTGTGTGCACTAGTTCTAGTTAAGGCCCTAATTCTTTTTAAATAGATCATTGTTAATCTAGGCCCATTAAGGAATTAACTAAATAAACAATTAGTCCACTTAGAAATTTCAAACAATAATTTAAAATATTTGGTGTCACTAGTTCCCGGTATCATAAGTCCGAAACTTCTCATTTTCTAGAAAAATCACGTTACCGATTAAGTTTGTTCCTCACTATAAATAAATTTGCAGCTTTCCTATTATGGATTACTAATTCCCAAGTTTACCATTTCTATATTTCTAAAAATAAAAACCCTATCAAACTCGTCTCCGGTTCTCTCGCCTTTGCCGTGCATCGCGTATTCGACTGCAGAAAAGTTCACATTCATAACAATTGATTAAATATTCATTCAAACATACTGATACTTAAACATACCTTAGACCACTTATTTAAATAGACTTCTAATTAATTTTCATGCATGCATGTAGTTAGTTTGTTCGGGTTTTCGAGCGTTACAAATATCTCAACTAGTCAAATACTCTGGTCCAAAAATCAGTTTTGGAGACGCCTCTCAAAGTAGAACTATGGGTAAGGGTAATCATATCCATGGTAATATTATCATTAATGAGGTCTTATTTTTTGATAATTTAAAATATAATTTAATTAGCATCATTCAATTATGTGACAATAATCACTCAGTTGAATTTATTAAACATACATGCACTGTTAAAAATGCAACTGGTGATATCATAATGACAACAAATAGATGTGGAAAAACATATAAAGTAAGTCAGAGCAATCAACCCAATGAGCCAGTTTGTTTTGTCACACCCTAAAAACAAAGGTGCATAAATGCATTTTTATTAGTATAAATTTTACTATTTGCACTTTTAAAATTTATCACATTATTTTTCGGTACAAATTTTATTTCTCCAAAATATCTAGAAATACAATAAAATACATCACAATACACTTAAAAATTCATCAAGCACTATGAGATTCTCATTCCAAAATGCAATACCTAAAATATAATAAAATATAATAAAATATTATAATTGAACTCAATATATATGTTAAATAATTAAGTACAATAATTATTAAGTTCAATATAAGATAATTAGAGGGATAAACTTGAAATTCACGACTATAAATATAGCTGAACCTTTCCTCTCTTCACAAGAAACCAACCGAAAAGACCAACCAAAGAAATAACAAAGGAAGGAAGAAAAGGGAAGGAAAAAAGAGAAGAAAATAAAAGAAAAAAAGTTATACCCTTTCTGAAAAATCCTAATAAATCACCAACTATTCACCTCATATAGTAAAGCAATATAGCACTGAAGGTGACGTAAAAGGATCGGTCAAAAACCAGAAAATCAAACAAAGATATTCCGCAAAACGGCAACGGTATCCTGTATTCAAGCTAGGTACTTTTCGCTCATTTTTCTTATAGCTACACACCAAACGAGAGGTTGACTTGAACATAAAAGTTGTACCTCTTGTTGTATAGATAAGGTACATACCGTCCCTCATCCCAAAATAATGCCGGAACTAACATTTTCGGAATGCCAAAGTACCTTAGTTAGCCATACGGCGATATTTAAATCTGGTATTGATGGGTAAGGAATTTGACAAAACTTTCAACATAAGAATTAAAGATCTTCAAAAGTTACATAATCTGGAAAAAAATCGACCGGGCGTGGCCGCCGGAAGACCAGCCACGCGCCAGAACCGTTGGCGCGTGTACCTCACGCGCCGCTGGATCGACGATTTTCCCGTGGCCGAACATTCCTGGTGATATTTCCGATTTTTTGGCCAACTTTCGTAATGTTTGGAGATATATTCTAATTAATACGAATTTTTCAAACTTAAGTAAAATCAACCGGCTTAAATTTTGAACAAAAAAAATAATCTGAAAATGATCAGCTAGTTACTTAAAAACTCTAACATATAAATATCATTCATAATATATTTTTAGGACTTGCTCCAGCAACTCGGATTATTACAAGCCTAAACTGTAAGTTATCGGGTGAGAAAGTTACTATTCATTTTTTTATTAAAGCCTTTGGCATTTGGCCTGAAATTTCAATAGTATTTATTTAATGTTCAAATATCATCTACAATTCATTTCAACTACTGATATATTTTCTTGCATATTTATGAATGGATTGATATACTATTAATGAATGGAGTCATGGACAACGGATTTCGGTCTGGAAATTGAGTCCACTGGACAACGTGGCTTCGGCCCGAAAAATGAGTCCAATGAACAACGGGTCAAAAATCCCGGGTATATGGTTCATCTGAACAACGAACACCGAATATTTCGGTCCGGAGAATGGTTCACTCGGCTCGTAAAAAGTGCTCAATTAGAGCCACCAATGTTAATTTATGAAATTTTCATTTATTTATTATTCCATTGCATTGCATTTTTAACATCTAAATTGTTATGCATATTACTTCATGCATAATTATGATGAATCGCTATTTTAATTTATTTAAAAGCTATATACTAATTTAAACTCACTAAGTTCTCAAATACTTAACCCTCTATTTCTTTTCGTCTATTGTAATTTCCAGACACAGGAACCCCAGAATTGGAACATGGGGAAAATAACTGAAGCTGAAATAAGAGCATTTGAAAGTTGGGATGATATGTTTATAAATAAATGTGAACATCCGCTATAAAATAATTGTATATATTTGAAATAAGAATGTAAATATTTGTAGATAATCTTTAAATGATAGTAGAAAATATTTAAATTTTTTATCTACAATATCTTGTTAATAATAATAATAGTAAAAAATAAAGATAGCAGTTCAATAAAGAAAGATTGTAGAAAATGTGGTACTTAGTAAGGGAATAATTATGAATTCCTAAATCGGGCGCCACAGAGGTGGTATCAGAGCCTAGGTTTCTTAGAGCCTAAGGTTTATTATAATGTCATCCGTTAATCTTTATGTTTTCTTCATAATTAAATGTTTTTCTTTCAGGATAACGGAGTCTAGTGGGACATCAAGAAATAAACAAACTATAATCATCAAACAAATGGAGGAAGAAATAACAAAATTAAGCAAAGAAAATTCGGATTTGAAATGCCTAGTGAATATGTATCGGGAGCATTTTGAATCCTTTGGAACAACTGAAACTTTTCCTGGATTTATTGAAGAACGGATGGGGACTGATAATCTAGCATATCAGGGAGAATTGGATCATGTACTGTATGAAAGAGACCGCACTCTTATATACTTACTAGACATGCATGAATTCTATGACCGAGGTTTGATTAGTTTCTTAAAAGGAGTATCACACCCTTAGATCCACATTGACCACTTAATCATGAATGGGCGTGAACTGGTTTATCAATCTATCCACGGAATGGAACCTGGTGTTATCAGTCCATCTTACACAAATCAGACCACAGCTTCTCCCATCACTAGCACATTTGAAACCGGAGGTAGTCGTATTCCAGAGTATGTACCAGCCCCTTTTGCAGAATATTCTGGAATCATGAACACAACAATAGATCAAGACCCCTTTATGATAAAATATTATCTGTTGCAGTCACCAGAAGTTGAATTTCTTCCTGACCCCATGTGGGAAAACTTTGTATTTGGAGTAGATGAACTTATTCCAATGACTATCCTACCTTAAAGTGAAAATGAAAATGATCTTAGTTATGAACCGGACCCAGTTGAACCACATACATCACTGCCAAATACGGATCAAAATGTTACCATGGGAATCACAGGCACAAATGAAGGCTCGAGCCACACAACTTTTATAGATCTCTCCAACGACGAATGAAGACAATGACTATTTGGCACAAGTATATAACTAGTATTAATAATCATCATCTTTTGTAGGCATGATGATTATCATGGTCATCATTTTTTGTAGGCATGATGACTCAGTTTGCTTGTTCTGTTTGTATTTTGCTTGGGTATTATAAATATTTGAAACATGTCTTGTTTATAAATAAAACTGACTGTTTACCCTCTGACATAACTATGTACATTCATTGCAAGATATGATCATATTTTATATTTATGTGTTTAGAATGACGTCTTCACAAAATAGTACTCAAGCCAAAATCGGGCAAGACATCCCCCCTCAAGATGACCACAACTCGGCAACTGGTGGAAATACCAGAAACGCTCAACACAATCCTCCCCAAGAACAAAACATACAAAATATGTTTGAAATAATGCATCAATTTGTGCAATTTTGTCAGCAAAATCAACCACGACCTCATGATCAAGCTCAAGAACATCACATTGAGGCAAATGATCGAGCTCTTGAGAGATTTTTGAGATTCTAGCCGCCAAAGTTTGAAGGCAAATCAGATGCGTATCAAGCAGAATCTTGGCTAAGCAAAATCAACAAAATATTCTCTATTCTTAATTATTCTGAAGAACAAAAGGTAAATTTTTCCACTTACTTATTTGAAGAAGCAGCTCATAACTGGTGGCGTACGGTGGAACATAAATGGACAAAGAATCACACCCCAAAAACGTGGGACAATTTTCTGCAAGAATTCGAAGGTAAATATATAACTCAAGTTATATTAAATACCCGAGAACGTGAATTTATGGATTTAGTCCAAGGTGACATGACCGTAGCTCAATATGAGGCAGAATTCCACCGTCTTATACATTATGCACCACATTACATGGAAGATGAGGTAAGAAAAAGAAAAAAATTTGTTCAAGGATTAAAGCTCGATATTCGTTGGGCAACACTGTACACAGAAGTTACCAGTTATGTTTCTGCTGTTAATCAAGCCTTACGAGTGGAAGAAGACATCAAGACACTTCTTAAAAAAGAGGAAGAAGAAAAAAAAATCAGGAAGCCCAACCTTTTTGAGGATAATAACCGGAAAAGAAAATTTGAAAAGAGAACACAACCAGTCAGGCAAGGAGAAGTTGTCAAAGAAAAAGTTCCAAGAAACAACAGTAAAAAGTGTGGATATTGCGGATTACCAAATCATGAAGAAGAAAAGTGCTGGAGAAAAGATGGGAAATGTCTTATTTGCGGAAGTGAGCAACACCGTATTCAATATTGTCCAAAAAGAACGCAGAAGACCCAACCCACAAAAAAGCCAAAGATACCTGCTCGAGCCTATGCCCTCTTAGGAAACCAAGCGGAGGAAGTTGACCCCACTGCAATCGTAGAAGGTACTGTTACCATATTATCCAGTTGTGCAAAAACTTTATTTGATCCAGGAGCTACTCATTCTTTTATCTCAAAAGTTTTTGTATGTAAATTACCACTGTTATTTGAGCAGTTACCATATAGATTTGAAATTTGCTCACCTTTAGGGACAACGATGATTTGACATCATTTACAGAAACTGCCCCTTAAACTTCCAAGAAAAAGAATATCTAGCAGATTTGATTGAATTACCTATCAAGAACTATGATATTATTCTTGGAATGGACTGGTTATTTAGACACCAAGCCCAACTCAATTGCTACACAAAAGAAGTTTATCTTCAAACTTCTCATCCAGTCATTTCCAAAACTAACCATACCATGGGAATAGTATAAACCGTAGAAGCTAGGGCTATGCTAAAAGACAACGGACAAGGATTTCTAGCTTATTTGATAAATAAGCCAAAAGATCAAATCAAGATCTCAGAAATCTCAGTTGTACAAGAATTTCCAGAGGTTTTTCCTGAAGAGATCAATACTTTACCTCCTCAGAGAGACGTAGAATTTTCCATTGATCTAATACCTGGAGCACAACCCAGATCTAAAACTCCATACCGAATGGCACCTTCAGAGTTAAAAGAATTAAAACTTCAATTACAAGAGCTCATGGACAGGAAATACGTCCGGCCTAGTACATCTCCATGGGGTGCTACTGTATTATTTGTCAAAAAGAAAGATGGAACTCTAAGGATGTGCATTGATTATCGAGAACTTAACAATGTTACCATCAAAAACAAATATCCTCTACCGCATATCGAGGAATTGTTTGATGTTTTACAAGGGTCTCAAGTATATTCAAAACTTGATTTGCGACAAGGATATTACCAATTGAGAATTAAGGAGGATGACATCTCCAAAACGGCTTTTAATACCCGTTATGGACAATATGAGTTTGTGGTAATGCCATTCGGATTAACCAACGCTCCTGCAGCTTTCATGGATATGATGCATCGAATATTCCAACCATTCTTAGATAAATTCGTTGTCATATTCATAGATGACATTTTGATATTTTCAAGAAATCACAAGGAACATGCTCAACATTTACGATTTATTCTCAAAACTTTGAAAGAGCATCAATTATATGCCAAATTCAGTAAGTGTGAATTTTGGCTAGAAAAAGTGTCATTTCTTGGCCACTTTATCTCTAAGAAAGGACTGGAAGTTGATCCTGCAAAATTAGAAGCCATATCTCGTTGGAAACAACAAATCAACATCACAGAAATTAGAAGTTTTCTCGGCTTAGCAGGATACTACCAAAGATTCATTAAAGATTTTGCGAAAATTGCTGTCCCCCTGACACAGCTTGTAAAGGGCCTAAAACTCCTTTATTTAAAATTTGCGGAAAATTAAAATTTTTTTTTTTTTTTGAACTTAAATGGCCTCATTCATAAAATCGACTGATGAATCAAGTTCAATGTTTAAAATAATCGCAGCAGAAGAAAATAAAGTTTTGCCAACAATAACAATTTAAAAATTATCCAACGACTGATAAAAAAATTGTTTGCGGAATAAAATAACTACTGCTGCACTGAGGTCCTCGGGTGCCACTACTGCCGACCCAAGCTGGCTCATTGGTCCCCGCCCTCGGCCCTGGCCTCAGGAGTACCTACAACAATCAAGTCTAGTGAGCCTAAAGACTCAGCATGCATAAATCGCAGGTAACGAGTAAAAATCTGAATTAAAATATGCATGGGATAAAATATCATGTCCTGAGGCATACTGAAATAATCTGTACTGAGCAATTATAATACGTGCATAACTGAACTGATAATCACAGTAAAAATGTTTGCTCCTTGGAGCCTGTACTGAAATAAATCGTAAAATTTTCTGTTGAGATTATGTTTTACGCCTGTGGCCACTGCACTAAGCTGAACTGATCGGTAACTGGCTACCGGGGAGGCTGAAACTGAACTGAGCTGGCCGGTCACTGGTGACCGGGTGGTACCATACTGAACTGATCGGTCACTGGCGACCGTATAAAATAACACTCCCACATAGTGAATGAGCCACAAGCCACATCGCATAAATCTCAAAAATAATCATTTTCTGTTTAATGCACGTAAAATAATTAACTGGCGTAATGAAAATTCCTGTAATTTTACCAACTGGATTGGATTGGATCGTTCCCAGGCTCGCTGCAACCTAACTGTGCTATGAAAAATATGCAATAGCTTAAACATGACCAACTACGCAATTTAGTTCAAAAGATGCGACTATGACGCCTAATGACTTCGCATTTAATCATGACTCCGAGCCAACCTGAACCGACACCGAACCGACGTATAGTCATGATTAAAATACGCTGAAAAATCATAAAATAATGCTCCTAAAATGATAGGGTCGAAATCTAGGTGGAATGGAGGCCAAAACACGAAACGCTCTTTCGAGAGTCAATTTGGCACATTGCACCGTAAATTCTCGTACGACCTCAAAAATGATCCAAATGACGAACGGTTGAAAACATGACCTTCCTAACTCAATGAGGCACTGTCCAGTCCAAGGCCATGGGCTAAAAGCTAACCAAGAACTCGAACGAGCCTCTGAACCGACACAGCAACTTGCTGTAATTTCCAGCAGCTGCGACCTAGTTTGCATCGCGTCGTTTGCGAGACTTTTGGACATTGGGGCTTGAACCACCAACCAAAGCCTCTCCACAACGTCCCAAGGAATGATTTGAACCATGGCTAAGGGCCCTAGGCCAGCCACAATTCGCCTCATTCCAGCAACCACCCGAAAGTTCTCACCGAGGGCCCTCATGCGTGCGTGTGTAGTGTTTATGCTATGATCGATGTCTTGCGTCGTTCCAGTGGCCATTTGATTGACCATGGCACGATCTAGACATCTAGGAGCATGATATGAACCATGGCTAAGGGCCATAGGCCAACCAAGATCCACACCAAGCCAACCAACTCGAAGTACATGTGCTGTCAAAACCAAAGGGGCCGAGAGGGGAGGGGGCTGTTTTCACGTTTTGATTAAAAACCGAGGGGCCATGGACCAAGCCACCAAAAGGGCAACTTAGTCACGTCTTAGACATGCTAGGGAAGTGATCCAACCATGGCTAAAAGCCCTTGGGGCAGCCAAGATCAGATCCTTCCTCCTTGACATCCAAACTGAATTTTCGAATCACATTTCTGCACTTATGGGGAACTTGCTGTCATTTCGGTTTTCCAGCAAGTATGGGGCTGGTTTGAATGGACCAACATGGTCCTAATGCATCCTACTACATGTATACAAGCCGCCTTGGGAGCCTGGAGTCGATCCAATACCTGAAACCATCAAAACTCAGAAAAACGTGAAGCTTGTCAAGGGAAGTCGAAAATTCTGCATGTGTGTTCCAAAATATTTTGACATGGATCTCGATTTTTGCTTGCTACAACATGATCATGTACTGAAAAATAAATGATAATATGAGTTGATTGAGGTTTGAAAGAAATCTAGACATGCCTGGTTTCGTTTCGAAAGAAAACGAACGAAACAACGACGACGCGGCACGGAGGAGGTGGAGCGCTTCTTGTCTACCTTCCTTGAACTCGATTTTCTTGCCTTTCTCCCTAGCTATGGAAAAGAAGATGCACCTTCGTGATATGAGTAGTACAAATAAAATCTTTTAAGCCCTCTTCAACTGTACAGTCCATTACATTGAACAGTCTCGGAATCCCTCTCATTCCCGTGTGGGTCGGTTCATTCATGTTCCCTCCACCTAGAAGCCTGCCAAGAGCCACTCATTGTCCGTGCAACTGATGGCACCGGCGATCACCCCCCGTCCTCTTCGGCCCTGGGCCTCACACAGCTAACTCGCAAAGACAACCCTTTCTTATGGAATGATGAGTGTGAGAAAAGTTTTTGCAAATTAAAAGAAATGCTTACCAGTGCACCTGTATTAGCTTTACCAGAAGGGACAGAAGGATTTGTGGTTTACACAGATGCCTCAAAAGAAGGCTTTGGATGTGTATTAATGCAAAACGATAAAGTTATTGCATATGCATCTAGAAAATTAAATAATCACGAGTTAAATTATCCCACTCATGATCTGGAATTAGGAGCAATAGTGTTTGCATTAGCAAAATGGAGACACTACTTGTACGGTTCCACTTTTGATATTTATACAGACCACAAAAGCCTGAAGCATTTATTTACTCAAAAAGAGCTGAACATGAGGCAAAGAAGATGGATTGAAATTTTGGAAGATTACGATTGTTCCATTCTTTATCAATCAGATAAAGCTAATGTAGTAGCTGATGCTTTAAGTAGAAAGATTAGCATGGCTTGTTTGGAAATGAAAGAAGTAAGAGAATGGGTACACATCCATTCTCGTGGCCATTTGGCCGGATTGAGAATTGAACCTGAATTTCATACCAGAATTAAGCAAAATCAAGAATTGGACCAAGAATTTTCAAAACTCCGTATTGATACCAATTTCGTCACCAATTCACAAGGAATACTATGCTATCATGACCGTATTTGTGTGCCTAGCTCAATGAAAAAGGAAATAATGGGAAAATCACATCATTCTCGGATCAGCATTCATCCAGGAGGATCTAAGATGTACCAAGAGATTAAAAAACACTTCTGGTGGAAAGGAATGAAACGAGATATTGCAGATTTCATTTTACAATGCCTATCTTTCCAAATGATAAAGGCTGAACATCAAAGACCAGCAGGTCTTTTTCAACCACTTCCTATACTCGAATGGAAATGGGATCAAATAACTATGGACTTTGTGACCGGATTACCCCAGCTCCTAGGAGGTTTTAATAGCATATGGGTAATCGTTGATCGCTTGACCAAGTCAACACATTTCATACCCTTAAGTCACAAATATGGGGTGGAAAAACTAGCTGAACTCTATCAGAAGAAAATTATACGATTACATGGTATCCCAACTACCATAGTATCTGATAGAGATCCGAAGTTTATGTCAAGATTATGGAAAAAACTTCAGGAATGCCTTGGTACCAAATTAAATTTTAGCACAGCAGCACATCCGCAAACCGATGGTCAGTCTGAACGAACCATTCAAATATTGGAAGACATGCTTCGCGCATGTGTGCTGGATTTTGGGGCGAACTGGGGAAAACATTTGCCTCTAGTTGAATTTTCATACAACAATAGTTATCAATCCTCAATAAAAATGGTGCCATATGAAGCATTATATGGAAGAAAATGTCGCTCTCCTCTTAACTGGGATATAGATGAATGGAGAGGCACAAAGAATGGACAAGAACGAGCAATCAGGCCTGACATTATACAAGAAGCTATCGACAAAATACAACTTATCAGGCAACAAATACAAACAGCTCAAAGTCGACAGAAGAGTTATGCAGATAAGAGGCGGAAAGATTTGAAATTTGAAGTCGGAGATTACGTATTACTAAAAGTATTACCAAGAAAAGGAATCAAGCGTACTGGAAAGAAGGGAAAGTTGCATCCTCGATTTATTGGACCTTTCGAAATAATAGAACGAATAGGCACTGTGGCTTATCGTCTATCTCTACCTGAAAATATATCTGGTATACATAACGTATTCCACGTATCATAATTAAGGAAATGCAAATTAGACTCAGCCCAATTAGTTGACCACCAACAGATAGATCTGGAAGAAAATCTAACATATGAAGAACAACCTGTGAAGATTTTGGACCAAAGAATAAAGGAACTTCGTGGTCGACCAATTCAGTTGATAAAAGTCTTATGGAAAAACCACAACATTGAAGAAGCAACGTGGGAAACAGAGAAAGATATGAGATGTCAATATGCTCATTTATTCCAATAACTCTTAAATCTGGGGACCAGATTTTTTAAAAGGAGGGGATATTGTCACACCCTAAAAACAAAGGTGCATAAATGCATTTTTATTAGTATAAATTTTACTATTTTCACTTTTAAAATTTTATCACATTATTTTTCGCTACAAATTTTATTTGTCCAAAGTATATAGAAATACATTAAAATACATCACAATACACTTAAAAATTCATCAAGCACTATGAGATTCCCATTCCAAAATCCAATACCCAAAATATAATAAAATATTATAATTGAACTCAATATATATGTTAAATAATTAAGTACAATAATTATTAAGTTCAATATAAGATAATTAGGTTCAATAATTAGATACACGAATATAATAATATTAAGTTTGGATAAACATAACATTTTTTCATTTAATAAATAAATAAAAATAATAATAAATAAAATTAAGAGGGATAAACTTGAAGTTCTCGACTATAAATATAGCTGAACCTTTCCTCTCTTCACAAGAAACCAACCGAAAAGACCAACCAAAGAAATAACGAAGGAAGGAAGAAAAGGGAAGGAAAAAAGAGAAGAAAATAGAAGAAAAAAAGTTATACCCTTTCTGAAAAATCCTAATAAATCACCAACTATTCACCTCATATAGTAAAGCAATATAGCACTGAAGGTGACGTAAAAGGATCAATCAAAAACCAGAAAATCAAACAAAGATATTCCGCAAAACGGCAACGGTATCCCGTATTCAAGCTAGGTACTTTTCGCGCATTTTCTTATAGCTACACACCAAACGAGAGGTTGACTTGAACATAAAAGTTGTACCTCTTGTTGTATAGATAAGATACATATCGTCCGTCGTCCCAAAATATTGTCGGAACTAATATTTTCGGAATGCCGGAGTACCTTAGTTAGCCATACGACGATATTTAAATCTTGTATTGATGGGTTAGGAATTTGACAAAACTTTCAACAGAAGAATTAAAGATCTTCAAAAGTTACATAATCTGGAAAAAAGCCGGCCGTGCGTGGCCGCCGGAAGACCAGCCACGCGCCAGAACCGTCGGCGCGTGTACCTCACACGCCGCCGGATCGGCAATTTTCCGGTGGCCGAACATTCCTGATGATATTTCCGACTTTTTGGCCAACTTTCGTAATGTTTGGAGATATATTCTAATTAATACGAATTTTGCAAACTTAAGTAAAATCAACTGGGTTAAATTTTGAACA
This sequence comes from Primulina tabacum, assembly GCF_025594145.1. NCBI lineage: Eukaryota > Viridiplantae > Streptophyta > Magnoliopsida > Lamiales > Gesneriaceae > Primulina > Primulina tabacum. Next base: position 22,983,573 of record NC_134561.1, on the reverse strand, counting down.
AAAAAAATAATCTGGAAATGATCAGCTAGTTACTTAAAAACTCTAACATATAAATATCATTCATAATACATTTTTAAGACTTGCTCCTGCAACTCGGATTATTAATCAAGCCTAAACTGTAAGTTATCAGGTGAGGAAATTACTATTCATTTTTTTATTAAAGCCTTTGGCATTTGGCCTGAAATTTCAATAGTATTTATTTAATGTTCAAATATCATCTACAATTCATTTCAACTACTGATATATTTTCTTGCATATTTATGAATGGATTGATATACCATTAATGAATGGAGTCATGGACAACGGATTTCGGTCCGAAAATTGAGTCCACTGGACAACGTGACTTCGGCCCGGAAACTGAGTCTAATGAACAACGGGTCAAAAGTCCCGGGTATATGGTTCATCTGAACAATACGCACCGAATATTTCGGTCCGGACAATGGTTCACTCGGCTCGTAAAAAGTGCTCAATTAGAGCCACCAATGTTAATTTATGAAATTTTCATTTATTTACTATTCCATTGCATAGCATTCTTAACATCTAAATTGTTATGCATATTACTTCATGCATAATTATGATGAGTCGCTATTTTAATTTATTTAAAAGCTATATATTAATTTAAACTCACTAAGTCCTCAAAGACTTAACCCTCTGTTTCTTTTCGTCTATTGTAATTTCCAGACACAGGAACCCCAGAATTGGAACAGGAGGAAAATAACTGAAGCAGAAATAAGAGAATTTGAAAGTTGGGATGATATGTTTATAAATAAATGTGAACTTCTACTGTAAAATAATTGTACATATTTGAAATAAGAATGTAAATATTTGTAGATAATCTTTAAATGATAGTAGAAAATATTTAAATTTTTAATCTACAATATCTTGTTAATAATAATAATAGTAAAAAATAAAGATAGCAATTCAATAAAGAAATATTGTAGGAAATGTGGCAGTTAGTAAGAGAATAATTATGAATTACTAAACCGGGCGCCACAGTTTTGTCACTTTAAATCAATCTAAGAACTGGTTATGGAATAAAAGGTTGAACTATCTTAATTTCAAAGTCATTTCACAACTGATTAAGCATGAGCTGGTAACTGGTCGGCCGAAGATTGAGTTTTCAAAAGATAAAATTTGTTCAGCTTGTCAGTTCAGGAAGCAACTGAGATCATCTTTAAATATTAAAGGAAATAATCTTCTACCTGATGCTTAGAATTGATGCATATAGACTTGTTTGGTCCAATTGCAACGTACCGTACTTTTAACTACTTAAAATTTGCGGAAAAATAAAAATTTTCGTAAATGAATCGTGAACCTTGAAAATTCGATAGAACAAAATGTCCATCCCAAAAGTAGTTGCATAAAAGATCTCAAAGTAAAGTTTGTCAAAGATATTTGCTTAAAATCTCATAACCAATAACATAAATCAGAGTACTTTTAAACATTTCATAAAACTTAAAACTTGGAGGTCCTCCGGTTTAGCCTCTCGTCCAGTCCAAGCCAGCTCACTAGTCCACATCTCTCGTCTCCTCAAATGCCTCATCACCTGCATCGATCAAGTCTAGTGAGTCTAAAGACTCAACATGTATAAACTGGAAGTAACGAGTAATACGTAATAAAATCACATGCAACTTTAAAATAGAGCGTACGTACTTGAAACTTGGACTTGCTTACTTAAAGCTTGAAGGTAACATACTTGAAACTTGAACATACATACATAAACATAGACGTGCCATCATCATAAGAATTCTCTTAAACATGCTTGCATACTTGTACATACTTGAACATTCATAAACTTCATCATTTTGCGTAGAGATATGTTTCAAAGCAAGTGACCCATACATAATACGCCTGATCAGACTAAACCATAGTACTGGGCTGACAGGGAAGATCCACTGCCACATACATGAGATCCCCGTTCATAATTTAACGGGTGGATTGGTCCCTGGTCATATTTTACTGCTTTCCAATCCTTATCTAAACCCGTTCATAATTTAACGGGGTAGAGTGGTCCTCGGCCACGTTCACCGACTTCCAAACCCATTCATAAATTGGTCACAAGACAGTTAGCATACATCAAAAACTTAAAAATATTTTCTTTGCACGTCAAACATACTTACTTGGCGTTGAGGGATTTGTTGAACCTCGCTTGGGGTCACTGCTGTACATACTAATATGAGTTTCAATACTTATCTTGCATAGCTTAGACGTATAGTCATGCTCACACCCAAAAATGACAATTTCCTTATGACATTCTAAATCTCTCGGGGGCTTCAACTTCATTAAATCATCGTACTAAACCATGACATAGAACCCCAAAACAAATCTCAAAGGGAAACCTAAACTATTCTCAAACAGGAGGTACACGAACCCCGTGCCCAGTTCCGGCTCCGGGTCCATATAGGTACTGTAAAATACGTGTGAAGAAAAGGGAAAACACGGACCCTGTGCCTAGGTCCGTGTAAGGGTCCGTGCAAACTCTGCAAAATGACACTTCGGAAGAAACAAGGGCACGGACCCCGTGTCAGGGTCCGGGAGGACGTCCGTGTACATACTGGAAAAACACACCAAGTGACAAACGAAGGCACGGACCCCGTGCAAGGGTCCGTTTGGCCTCGAATGGACGAATCTGCGAGGAAAACTTTACACGGTGCTTATGACCCCAAACCAAACCAAATAGACTATGAATCGATACCTCGAGGCCCATCCTCGGACACTACGGTATTGACTCCAACCCATACAAGCCATTAAAATTGCCACCAAACTCGACAAACAACAACAAACGACGCAACCCGAAATTTCGACACTGTTCTCTTCCTACGACTTCTAATGAATTCAAGTGCCTATCGACACTAACCGACATACCAAATACCAACCCAATATCATACTAAACATACCTAAATGCAGCAAGAATCACCCGTCGATCCCCAACGAAGCCTGCAACAAAAAAACTTCAAGAACACATCAATAACATGGTTTTCAGAAAACGCAGTTTGAGCAGTCCCACGAAAAACATAATAACTCACTCAAATTTTATCCAAATATTTTAAATTTTATATCAAATCGACGGTATCAAAATGTTCTACGTTTCTTAAATTGAAAGTTTTCCCAAAATCCAGACCAAAAAATCGCAGTATTTAAAAGATCAGTAAAAACGATATTTGAGATCTCAAAAATGGTTTCAAAAGTGATCCAAACATGATTGCTCAAACTTATCCAAACATGATTGCTCAAACTTCTACACATCACACATGTGTTTTCTCGCATAAAAACATCGCAACACATAATATGACTAGATCGACGCAAGAAAAACAGAATATACATGCCTTTTGATAACTAAAAATACCGAAACGACGATACCGACGCGGGAAGGATGCGAGAGACGATCCGGGACGAACGTGCATGATTTTTTTGCAATAAAACCAACGAAAATTTGCTGGAAAAGAGAAGGGCAAGGGCGGCTGCTTTCCTCTCAAGAACCCTAAGGTTTTCTCTCTCAAAAGTAAATAAATCTGAATTGGAATAAGTGTGTGTGTATTGAACGGTTTCAGTGTGTGTAAAAGTGTGTGTGTTCATGTGTTTAGGTGATAATTAGGGACTATAATTTGCTTAATTATAAATTAATCACTAATTAGATGGTAATCAACCACTAGCCTATCTTTAAATTTAAATAAAATCTCTTAATTTAAAGTAAAGTGTTCAAGTGTCAACTCTTCAAAAACTTTAAAATCATAAAATCACCTAATAATTAAATTAGGCTTTTAAAAAGATAAAACTAAATAAATATTTTAAAATGCCCCAATCCTCACAAAAAAATAAATACAATGCTTTAAAATTGCCAAAATCGTCGCCGGTCTCTTTTCTTCGATCCCGCATCGAATAACCGCCTGAAACATGAAATCAGGAAACATTTTAATGTGCATCACATAATCATTAAAATAATACAATTTAAATAAATCATGTGTCACTAAAATAATTTTAATTTAAATAAGTGATTTAACAATTTAAATAAATGCATGGGTTTTACGTGTATAGATTTTGGGCTCTACACCAATACCGGTCATGAGTTTAGGCGGGATGAAATACAATTTAGTGATTGTTGATGACTTCTCAAAATTTACTTGGGTAATATTTCTCAAATCTAAATATCAATCTGCTTCACAATTGATAAAAATTTTCAAAATAATTTTAAATGAAAAATCAGTTTGATTCGATTCTTCAATCACGAAAAGCGAACGTACTCGAAAACGGATTTACACCCTCGATTCGATGAAACAAAAAACGTTGTGTTGTCTCGATCTTTTTGAAACGATTATTGTTGTGATATTCACCCCTAAGCTACGAAAAGCCTAGCAACAACTATTAATGAAGATAACAATCGATCTCAAACGAACCTTCAACGAAGTCGTCATTGACAACCTGAGTGGAGAACAATAGACAAACGCCGCAAAGTGTTAAATTTTGATAATTTTGATTTTAGAAACACACAAAGATATATAAAAAGCCAAGATTGAATATGAGAGAAAAACTCAATCAATTGTATTAAAATTCAATCTAATTGTTTGTAATGCGTGTATACAATTTTTATATAAAACAAATACAACAAAATCCCAATCTAGGGTTTCCATATCTCAAATTGGCACTGCGGTGCGCTGTGGCGCTGATCAAGTAGCGCCTAGGCGCTGAAGCTACGGCAGCTGTAGCACCTAGGCGCCTATCTGTAGTTCATAGGCACTACAGCTTCGGCTTTTGTAGCTCCTAGGCACTAGGCCCCCTCATGCTAGCGATGCAGCACTTCTTCCATGGCGCTGTGGCGCTAGTCCATCCACATTGCTCTACACCTAATTACATTCATATGGCTTCCAAGTCACTCCCATGCATCATGTGTGAAGGCCCTCGAACTACTTTCTTGAAAATTTGCGGAAAATTAAAAATTTTCTTTTTAAAAGAACTTAAATGGCCTCATTCATAAAATCACTGGTGAATCAAGTTCAATATTTCAAAATATTGCAGCGGAAGAAAATCAAAGTTTTGCCAACAACAACGATTTAAAAATATCCAACAACTGATAAAAATTGTTTGCGAAGAAAATAACAACTGCTGCTCTGAGGTCCTCGGGTGCCACTACTGCCGACCCAAGCTGGCTCACTGGTCCCCGCCCTCGGCCCTGGCCTCATCAGTACCTACAACAATCAAGTCTAGTGAGCCTAAAGACTCAGCATGCATAAATCGCAGGTAACGAGTAAAAATCTGAATTTAAAATATGCATGTGATAAAATATCATGTCCTGAGGCATACTGAAAATAATCTGTACTGAGCAATTATAATACGTGCATAACTGAACTGGAAATCACTGTAAAAATATTTGCTCCTTGGAGCCTGTACTGAAATAACTGATAAAATTTTCTGTTGAGATTATGTTTTACGCCTGTGGCCACTGCACTAAGCTGAACTGATCGGTAACTGGCTACCGGGGAGGCTGAAACTGAACTGAGCTGGCCGGTCACTGGCGACCGTATAAAAATAACACTCCCACATAGTGAATGAACCACAAGCCATATCGCATAAATCTCAAAAATAATCATTTTCTATTTAATGCACGTAAAATAATTAACTGGCTTAATGAAAATGTCCCGTAATTTTACCAACTGGATTGGATTGGATCGTTCCCAGGCTCGCTGCAACCTAACTGTGCCATGAAAAATATGCAATAGCTTAAACATGACCAACTAAGCAATTTACGTTCAAAAGATGCGACTATGACGCCTAATGACTTCGCATTTAATCATGACTCCGAGCCAACCTGAACCGACACTGAACCGACGTATAGTCATGATTAAAATACGCTGAAAATCATAAAATAATGTTCCTAAAATGGTAGGGTCGAAATCTAGGTGGAATGGAGGCCAAAACACGAAACGCTCTTTCGAGAGTCAATTTGGCACATTGCACCGTAAATTCTCGTACGACCTCAAAAATGATCCAAATGACAAACGGTCAAAAACATGACCTTCCCAACTCAATGAGGCACTGTCCAGTCCAAGGCCATGGGCTAAAAGCCAACCAAGAACTCAAACGAGCCTCTGAACCGACACAGCAACTTGCTGTAATTTCCAGCAGCTGCGACCTAGCTTGCATCGCGTCGTTTGCGAGACTTTTGGCCATTGGGGCTTGAACCACCGACCAAAGCCTCTCCATAACGTCCCAAGGAATGATTTGAACCATGGCTAAGGGCCCTAGGCCAGCCACAATTCGCCTCATTCCAGCAACCACCCGAAAGTTCTCACCGAGGGCCCTCATGCGTGCGTGTGTAGTGTTTATGCTATGATCGATGTCTTGCGTCGTTCCAGTGGCCATTTGATTGACCATGGCACGATCTAGACATCTAGGAGCATGATATGAACCGTGGCAAAGGGCCATAGGCCAACCAAGATCCACACCAAGCAACAAAAGAAACGAACCATATGCTGAAAAATGGAAGGGCCGAATGGGGAAAGGGGCTGTTCTTGTTGATTATTTAAAAACCGATGAGCCATGGACCAAGCCACCAAAAGGGCAACTTAGTCACGTCTTAGACATGCTAGGGAAGTGATCCAACCATGGCTATAGGCCCTTGGGGCAGCCAAGATCAGATCCTTCCTCCTTGACATCCAAACTGAATTTTCGAACAACATTTCTGCACCTATGGGGACTTGCTGTCATTCTGAATTTCCAGCAAGCATGGGGCTGGTTTGAATGGACCAACATGGTCCTAATGCATCCTACTACATGTATACAAGCCGCCTTGGGAGCCTGGAATCGAACCAATCACCTGAAACCACAAAACTCAGAAAAACGTGAAGCTTGTCAAGGGAAGTCGAAAATTCTGCATGTGTGTTCCAAAATATTTTGACATGTATCTCGGTTTTTGCTTGCTAAAACATGATCATGTACTGAAAAATAAATGATAATATGACTTGATTGAGGTTTGAAAGAAATCTAGACATGCCTGGTTTCGTTTCGAAAGAAAACGAAAAGAAGAGACGAGACGGCGCGGAGGAGACGGAGTGGCTTGCTTCTCTACCTTTCTTGGCTCTCGATTTTTCTCCCTTTCTCCCTAGCTGCTATCCACGTTTTTTCTACTGAAAAGGGGTCTTATTTTCGGTGGAGGTGGAGGGGGGAGTGATGGTTATGAAGGTGAGGAGAAGGGTGCACAAAAATAGGATCATATCAAGACCAAGTCCACTCCCCTTTTGAATTTGAATTTTGAATTGATATCAAATGAGTTGGTGGATGCTTCTAGGAGGTGGTGGCCGAAATTTAGCTTGATTCTAGACTAGGATATGTCCATTTATTTAATTAAATTGTGCTCCCAAAAATCCTATAATTATCCTACTAATTACATGCAAAGAATTGGTCAAAGTTGGTGAGTTGGAAAATGAATCTTCTAGCACTAAGGGTGGCCGAAAAATGCATGATAAAATAAAGGGAAATGTTGATTATCTAGTCAACTAATAATCCTTGAAAGCCTTACTAATCCTTTAAATAATTTAGTGAGCTAACCCCTTAATTTAATAACTTAAATGAGTTCATTTCTTAATCACCTCAAATAATTTAAATTAAAATCCTCAACTAACTTAAATAATTCCTTAAACTTCTTTTTAACTTAAATGAACTTACTTGCTAGCTAAATTAACTTCTGGAAATATTTCTCAAATCTTAAATTCTATCTCAAAACTCCAACTCCGGTCCGGCCTCACTGAAAATACTGAAATGCTAAAAATCAATCTACTGAACTGAAATAATGAAATAATTAACTTCAAACAAATGCATTTAAAATAATCATGCAATGAAGTCAATTAAATTTAAAAAAATCTAGAATTATGCATGGCTTATACGTCTACTGATTTACGGGTTCTACAATCCTTCCCCCCTTAAAATAAATTTCGTCCTCGAAATTAGAACTCACCGAATAACTCAGGGTATCGACTTCTCATCTCCGGCTCAGACTCCCACGTAGCTTCCTCCTCTGAATGGTTGAGCCATTTGACTTTGACTCGCTTAACCAACTTGTTCCGAAGTTTCTTCTCCTGTCTGTCTAAGATCTGCACGGGTCTCTCCTCATAAGATAAGTTCGGAGTAAGCTGCAACGGCTCGAAATTCAGCACATGCGAAGGATTTGCCATATACTTCCTCAGCATGGAGACGTGAAAGACATTGTGTACTCCGGCCAGATTTGGCGGAAGAGCCACACGATACGCTAGCGTCCCAACTCTGTCGAGGATCTCAAACGGTCCAATGAATCTCGGACTGAGCTTCCCTTTCTTGCCAAATCTCATGACACCCTTCATAGGTGCCACTTTCACGAAGACATGATCGCCCACTGCAAACTCTAACTCTCTCCTCCGCTGATCGGCATAACTCTTCTGTCGGCTCTGAGCAGTCCTCATCCTATCACGGATCTTGACTACTACATCTGCTGCCTGCTGAACAATCTCTGGACCCAACTCTGCTCTCTCTCCTACTTCATCCCAATGAACAGGAGATCTACACTTGCGACCATACAGCGCTTCATACGGAGCCATACCTATAGACAACTGGAAACTGTTGTTATAGGTGAACTCTACCAATGGTAAGTTCGACTCCCAACTCCCAGAGAAATCAATGACGCAAGCACGGAGAAGATCCTCTAAGATCTGAATAACTCGCTCCGACTGTCCATCTGTCTGCGGATGGAAAGCTGTGCTAAACAGCAACTTCGTACCCAAAGTCGAATGCAAACTCTTCCAAAACGAGGAAGTGAATCTGGGATCTCTGTCGGATACGATAGAAACTGGAATACCATGGAGTCGGACTATCTCTCGGATATACAGCTCTGCATACTGAACCATGGTGAAAGTCATTTTAATAGGCAAGAAGTGCGCTGATTTGGTAAGACGATCTACAATCACCCAGATAGCATTCGATCCTCTGGCTGACCTCGGCAATCCGGTCACAAAGTCCATGGTAATGTTCTCCCACTTCCACTCGGGAATAGGAAGAGGCTTGAGCAAACCTGCTGGTCTCTGATGCTCGGCCTTCACTAACTGGCAAGTCAGGCACTCGGATACAAAACGCCTGATGTCCTTCTTCATTCCTGGCCACCAATACAATAGCTGCAGATCTTTGTATATCTTCGTACTCCCAGGGTGAATGGAGTACGGGGACGTATGGGCCTCTGATAAGATGTCTGCTCGGATAGAATCACTGCTAGGAACCCATATCCTATCTCGGTATCTCACAATACCGTCGTTGACTGAATACAAAACACTGCCCTTAGCTTCATCTCTCTTCTTCCACTGTGCCAACTGCTCATCTGCTGCCTGACCGCTGCGAATACGGTCAAAAAGAGAGGACTGGATAGTCAAGGTAGATAAACGAGGAACTCTACCTCGAGGGTAAGTCTCAAGATCAAACCTCTGCATCTCGATCTGAAGAGGTTTCTGAATCGTCAAATGAGCCATCACTGCGACTTTCCTGCTCAAAGCATCCGCAACTACATTAGCTTTACCCGGGTGGTAGCTAATGTCACAATCGTAGTCTTTCACAAGCTCCAACCAACGCCTCTGACGCATGTTCAGCTCCTTCTGCGTAAAGAAATACTTGAGGCTCTTATGGTCGGTAAAGATCTGACACTTCTCTCCATACAGATAGTGCCTCCAAATCTTCAAAGCAAAAACTACGGCCGCTAACTCCAGATCATGGGTAGGGTAATTCTTCTCGTGGATTTTCAGCTGTCGAGAAGCATACGCTATCACTCTCCCATGCTGCATCAAAACTGCACCTAAACCAAGCTTCGAAGCATCGGTATAAAGGACAAACTCACCAGATCCTGACGGTACAGCCAAAACGGGTGCTGAGATAAGAGCTTGCTTCAAAGTATCGAAACTCTTCTGACACTCCTCGCTCCACACAAACTTCACATTTTTCTTTGTCAGTGCTGTGAGTGGAACGGCGATAGAGGAGAATCCCTGGATGAATTTTCTGTAATATCCTGCTAGCCCAAGGAAACTGCAGATCTCGGATGCATTCTGAGGCACAACCCAATCTCTGACTGCTGCAACTTTCGCCGGGTCTACCTCAATGCCACTGCTAGAAACGATGTGGCCCAAGAACGCCACCTTCTCTAACCAGAATTCGCACTTACTGAACTTTGCGAATAATTTGTGCTTCTGCAATGTCTGCAACACTGTGGTCAGATGCCTGCTGTGCTCCTCCCGACTCTTGGAGTAGACGAGAATGTCATCTATGAACACTATCACAAACTGGTCGAGGTACGGCTGAAATACGCGATTCATGAGATCCATGAAGATCGCTGGCGCATTCGTCAGACCGAACGGCATCACAAGGAACTCGTAGTGGCCATAACGAGTCCTGAAAGCTGTCTTCGAGACATCAGCATCTCTCACCCTCAACTGGTGATAACCGGAACGCAGATCTATCTTGGAGAAAATCGAAGCTCCCTGCAACTGGTCAAACAGATCCTCAATCCTCGGCAGTGGGTATTTATTCTTCACTGTAACCCTGTTCAACTCCCGGTAGTCAATGCAAAGCCTCATCGAGCCATCCTTCTTTTTAACGAATAAGACTGGCGCGCCCCATGGAGAAAAGCTCGGGCGAATGAACTCCTTGTCGAGAAGTTCCTGGATCTGCTTCTTAAGCTCTGCCATCTCTGTCGGTGCTAGTCGGTATGGCGCTTTGGATATCGGAGTCGTACCTGGCATAAGCTCAATGGAAAACTCCACCTCTCTCTCGGGTGGCATACCAGAGACGTCTTCGGGAAAAACGTCTAAGAAATCTCTAACAATCGGAACATCTGAGGCTGACTGGCTGGGTTCCTCGGGGACAGATAAAAAGGTTGCTAGAAATGCCCGACACCCTCTATGCATGAGCTTCCTAGCCTGAACATAAGGAATAATGCGCGGTAAGGAAAGTACCTGTCCGGCTCAAATAAGAACTGCTCCATTCCAGGCGGTTGGACAAGAACGGATCTCCGCTGGAAGTCTATCAACACTCTGTTCCTCAATAGCCAGTCCATCCCTAGGATGATGTCAAATTCCGGCATCGGTAGCACAATCAGATCCGCATAAACAAGATTACCGTGCAGCTCAAGGTCTATATCTCGGATAACATTGGTAGCTGCCATCTCCTCGCCTGACGGCAACACTACTGAAAAGGCTGTATCTAGCCCAATGGTCTGGATCTTGAGAAAGTTTGCAAAGACCTCCGAAATAAATGAGTGAGTGGCCCCTGAATCTATCAAGGCCTTGGTAGCGGAGCCAGATATAAAAATTCTCCCTGAAAGAGCGGAGCTCTAAGTTGAATCCCACTACAAGATCTAAACTTATAGACACGCAAAGGTCTAGGTTCCTCTAGCTTAATTTCCCCGAAATAAATCTGAGTAGAGCATGCAATCCAATAACAGTTCTAAGTTCAAAATCTAAATCCCGATTCCCAAAACGCGGAAATTCAAATAATAACTTAAAGTTTAAAGGTACCTGTCAACAACATAGTCTCCGGGTTGGCTTCCGCGGCATGGAGAGCAAAAACTCTGCCTTGGGTAGGCAGATTCCTCTGAGGGCACTGCAGCAACATGTGGTCTGGACTGCCACACTTAAAACACTTTCCTGAGCCAGCCATACATGCTCCAGGATGGCGACGTGAGCACCTGGGACAGACTGGGTGCTCCTGAGTCCTCGGGGCTGGGCGTCCCCGCTGCTGCTGCTGCTGCTGCTGCTGGCCTCTGTTCCTGGGCGGTCCATGAAAAGGCCTCTTATTCTGCTGCTGATGCTGAAGAGGAGGAGGGCGGTGCGGTGCCTGGACTGGGCGCTTGCCCTGGCGATCCCTCTCGATATCCCGCAGATCCTGCTCTGCGGCTAAGGCCTTGGAGACGGCAACCTCATAAGTAGCAGGGTCAGATACCCTAACATCCCGGCGCAAGATCGGCCGTAAGCCCACCAGGAAGTGCATCAGCTTGGCTCTGGCATCATTCGCTATCAGGGGCACAAAGTGACAGCCCCTCTCGAACTTACGGATAAACTCCGTAACCGACATATCCCCCTGTCTCAGGCTCATGAACTCGGTGGTCAGCCTGGTGCGAACCTCCTCAGCAAAATACTTGGAGTAGAAAACCTCCGTAAAGCGGGTCCAAGAAAGTGTAGCCAATGTCAGGGCTACCGAAGCTCCTTCCCACCATAAGCGGGCGTCTCCAGTGAACAAGTAGGTGGCACATCGGACTCGGTCTGCGTCCCCCAGCTCCATAAAATCGAAGATAACCTCGAGGGATTTGATCCATCCCTCGGCAACCATAGGGTCAGATGTCCCAGAGAATTCTTTCGGGCGCATCTTCATGAATCGCTCATAAACAGCCTCGGGCCCTGTCGGCCTGGCTGCGGCTGCGGCTACGGCTGCGGCATTGCCCCCCGCAAACTGTGCGAAGAACTGTGCCATCCCAGCTAACATCTGGGCACTCATGTCCGGTGGGGGCGGTGGAGGAGGTGGTAGGTCCCCCTCCGGTCTATGCTCCTCTCTGTCCTCTCGGCGAGGCTCCACCTCTCTGTTGCGCTCTAAAATGCGTCTAGGGGGCATACTGTTCCAACATAACCCATACTAACTAACATGCATAATTCCATACTTTATTTTAAATGAACTCTGAAATACTGAAAATCTGGAAGCATGCTGACAAAATAATTCATGCTATAACTGAAATGCTGAACAAAATGCTGAACTGAAAAACTTACAGACCAAAGGCGTGGCTTTGTGAGCTTCTCGCGGTCAGTAGTAGTGAAACCCTATACAGAACCACCGCTCTGATACCAACTGTGAAGGCCCTCGAACTACTTTCTTGAAAATTTGCGGAAAATTAAAAATTTTCTTTTTAAAAGAACTTAAATGGCCTCATTCATAAAATCACTGGTGAATCAAGTTCAATATTTCAAAATATTGCAGCGGAAGAAAATCAAAGTTTTGCCAACAACAACGATTTAAAAATATCCAACAACTGATAAAAATTGTTTGCGAAGAAAATAACAACTGCTGCTCTGAGGTCCTCGGGTGCCACTACTGCCGACCCAAGCTGGCTCACTGGTCCCCGCCCTCGGCCCTGGCCTCATCAGTACCTACAACAATCAAGTCTAGTGAGCCTAAAGACTCAGCATGCATAAATCGCAGGTAACGAGTAAAAATCTGAATTTAAAATATGCATGTGATAAAATATCATGTCCTGAGGCATACTGAAAATAATCTGTACTGAGCAATTATAATACGTGCATAACTGAACTGGAAATCACTGTAAAAATATTTGCTCCTTGGAGCCTGTACTGAAATAACTGATAAAATTTTCTGTTGAGATTATGTTTTACGCCTGTGGCCACTGCACTAAGCTGAACTGATCGGTAACTGGCTACCGGGGAGGCTGAAACTGAACTGAGCTGGCCGGTCACTGGCGACCGTATAAAAATAACACTCCCACATAGTGAATGAACCACAAGCCATATCGCATAAATCTCAAAAATAATCATTTTCTATTTAATGCACGTAAAATAATTAACTGGCTTAATGAAAATGTCCCGTAATTTTACCAACTGGATTGGATTGGATCGTTCCCAGGCTCGCTGCAACCTAACTGTGCCATGAAAAATATGCAATAGCTTAAACATGACCAACTAAGCAATTTACGTTCAAAAGATGCGACTATGACGCCTAATGACTTCGCATTTAATCATGACTCCGAGCCAACCTGAACCGACACTGAACCGACGTATAGTCATGATTAAAATACGCTGAAAATCATAAAATGGTAGGGTCGAAATCTAGGTGGAATGGAGGCCAAAACACGAAACGCTCTTTCGAGAGTCAATTTGGCACATTGCACCGTAAATTCTCGTACGACCTCAAAAATGATCCAAATGACAAACGGTCAAAAACATGACCTTCCCAACTCAATGAGGCACTGTCCAGTCTAAGGCCATGGGCTAAAAGCCAACCAAGAACTCAAACGAGCCTCTGAACCGACACAGCAACTTGCTGTAATTTCCAGCAGCTGCGACCTAGCTTGCATCGCGTCGTTTGCGAGACTTTTGGCCATTGGGGCTTGAACCACCGACCAAAGCCTCTCCACAACGTCCCAAGGAATGATTTGAACCATGGCTAAGGGCCCTAGGCCAGCCACAATTCGCCTCATTCCAGCAACCACCCGAAAGTTCTCACCGAGGGCCCTCATGCGTGCGTGTGTAGTGTTTATGCTATGATCGATGTCTTGCGTCGTTCCAGTTGCCATTTGATTGACCATGGCACGATCTAGACATCTAGGAGCATGATATGAACCGTGGCAAAGGGCCATAGGCCAACCAAGATCCACACCAAGCAACAAAAGAAACGAACCATATGCTGAAAAATGGAAGGGCCGAATGGGGAAAGGGGCTGTTCTTGTTGATTATTTAAAAACCGATGAGCCATGGACCAAGCCACCAAAAGGGCAACTTAGTCACGTCTTAGACATGCTAGGGAAGTGATCCAACCATGGCTATAGGCCCTTGGGGCAGCCAAGATCAGATCCTTCCTCCTTGACATCCAAACTGAATTTTCGAACAACATTTCTGCACCTATGGGGACTTGCTGTCATTCTGAATTTCCAGCAAGCATGGGGCTGGTTTGAATGGACCAACATGGTCCTAATGCATCCTACTACATGTATACAAGCCGCCTTGGGAGCCTGGAATCGAACCAATCACCTGAAACCACAAAACTCAGAAAAACGTGAAGCTTGTCAAGGGAAGTCGAAAATTCTGCATGTGTGTTCCAAAATATTTTGACATGTATCTCGGTTTTTGCTTGCTAAAACATGATCATGTACTGAAAAATAAATGATAATATGACTTGATTGAGGTTTGAAAGAAATCTAGACATGCCTGGTTTCGTTTCGAAAGAAAACGAAAAGAAGAGACGAGACGGCGCGGAGGAGACGGAGTGGCTTGCTTCTCTACCTTTCTTGGCTCTCGATTTTTCTCCCTTTCTCCCTAGCTGCTATCCACGTTTTTTCTACTGAAAAGGGGTCTTATTTTCGGTGGAGGTGGAGGGGGGAGTGATGGTTATGAAGGTGAGGAGAAGGGTGCACAAAAATAGGATCATATCAAGACCAAGTCCACTCCCCTTTTGAATTTGAATTTTGAATTGATATCAAATGAGTTGGTGGATGCTTCTAGGAGGTGGTGGCCGAAATTTAGCTTGATTCTAGACTAGGATATGTCCATTTATTTAATTAAATTGTGCTCCCAAAAATCCTATAATTATCCTACTAATTACATGCAAAGAATTGGTCAAAGTTGGTGAGTTGGAAAATGAATCTTCTAGCACTAAGGGTGGCCGAAAAATGCATGATAAAATAAAGGGAAATGTTGATTATCTAGTCAACTAATAATCCTTGAAAGCCTTACTAATCCTTTAAATAATTTAGTGAGCTAACCCCTTAATTTAATAACTTAAATGAGTTCATTTCTTAATCACCTCAAATAATTTAAATTAAAATCCTCAACTAACTTAAATAATTCCTTAAACTTCTTTTTAACTTAAATGAGCTTACTTGCTAGCTAAATTAACTTCTGGAAATATTTCTCAAATCTTAAATTCTATCTCAAAACTCCAACTCCGGTCCGGCCTCACTGAAAATACTGAAATGCTAAAAATCAATCTACTGAACTGAAATAATGAAATAATTAACTTCAAACAAATGCATTTAAAATAATCATGCAATGAAGTCAATTAAATTTAAAAAAATCTAGAATTATGCATGGCTTATACGTCTACTGATTTACGGGTTCTACATCATGACTCCTTCGAGGCCTGGAACCTTGCTTGAAGCTCTTCTCGATTTCTTATGAATCAATGCAATGCTTCCTTGAATCTCATTCCATCCATAAGCACGCCACATCAGATCAAATTAATATAATAATCCCCTTCTTCAAAAAGATTTGTCTTCAAATCTTTCCTAGCTACCTGCACAAAAACGAAAGATGAATGTAATAACAAGGATTGTATTATCAACATGATTGCTTACCTTTAAACTCAAGTTTGTAGGTGCTATAATCTGCTCCCTCGATCCGCACTGGAGATCCCAACTACACGGTTGCCTTCACTATCAACTCATCAACGTCAACGTACACCAAATAACAAATGACATCAAATGATAAAATATCATTAATTATCACAAATATTAGATTCCTCCCCTTCTTAGAACTAGTTAACAAACAAATAAAAACATACACATGTACGATCATAGCTCACTAGGAATAAGATATAACTAATGCACTACATAGGAATACAGTCGACATGTCATTCTCTCATATGCAATGCATGTATCACAATCGCACTCAACATGTTGTTTCATATGCAATCAACACATATAATCATGCATTACGTCAATTATCAAACCACTATAATACTCCTCAATGTCAAGAATCTCATGCAATGAATATAGAATGAAAAATTTATTCTCTTTAAACATATATTCATCATGAATGAAGAAATTATCATATTCAACCAGCAATCTATCAAAATCATCACCAACAAAATATAAAACATGCAAATAGAACATAATAAACGTACTATCAATGCAATCATTTATCACATCACAAGAATTGAAGTCTAATGCATATAAAATTTTGTATCAACAATTCACACCAATTTAGCAACTCGTGATACATCAAAAGCAATAATGTTCAAAGTAAATGCATGAAACTTCTAATAATTCTCATACCCATAAAACAAAGAGACAAAATTGAATATATGATCATTTATTTCAAAATCATCCTTTTCAACATTTCCTAAAATCTTGAAAACAACACAACAATGAATTAAGGTAAGAAAGCAAATCATACCTCTCAGATGTTGCGTTGGCAACTAATCTTATCTCATTGCTATTACTCTCAAATTCATATGGATCATCCCATTGCATTCTCACACCATGAACATTTGCTCGCCTCCTCATCATGACACAACCAGAATCCTGTAAAGAAGAAATAAAATGCTCAGGATTGAACCGGCTATATCATCACAATGAGAATAAACCACTTTGCACAAAGGTACATGAAAAGGTTTATGAAAGAACAAGCAACTCACAATCTCACTCTTTTGGACCTTCTAATTATTTTTTTAATTTTCTTTGGCCTCTTTTTCTTTTTCTCTCATCTCATTTGTTCTCTCTTTCTTTTGGTCATTTTAAATTCTTGTTCACTCACTTCAAGGAAATTCAATTGATCCTCAAGAATAACATTGGATTCAATTGAACAAATGAAATATTTTGTTCCTCAACAAATTTAAGTACAATAATTTCTCCTTGCCTACTCTTATCCTCCATAGTAGACAAATTAGGTACTTTTTCTCCACCTAATGATCCAGCCTCCACTATATAGTGTTCAAAATTATTCAACTCATCAACTAGTGGAATACCATCATCATCAACTCTAGCCACAACTTCAGATTCAAGTTCAACTACAACATCAACTTCAGATCCAGATTCAATTATAACCTCAACCTCAATTTGAGATTTAAGCTCAACAGACGACTCCACTACTGTCACCTCCTTACGTGGACATTGGCTAATATCATGCCCAATTTCTAAACACTAACAACATATAATATCACAAGTACGAGATATTGAATTTTTAAATATACCTTGATATTCATATTTGGTAGTTTAACATCTCGACTCCTTCATTGGCCTAGAAATGATTTTCTATTTCAATCTCGTCCTCCACGTGGATGCAAACAACTCTTTATGCACACCACGTTCACCTCTTCTGCCTACTCCTCTATTCTCCTCACATTCCCTATCATAATCATGATCCGAAGGCAACACTCTATTCCCTTCAAATCTACTACCTCGCATATTCTCATCATCATGCCTATCATACGTCTCTTATTCTTCACACCACCTATACCTGAAACGTTTACTACTCAATACTACCGTAAAAATATTTTTACTACGGCCGAAAATATATATACTCATATACATATCTATAATTCAAACCATGCATTTCATAAGGTTATCCAACTACTAAATAAAAATGACTGCAGTTAATCAAATCTTAAAAATGTAACCATTCTCCTAGTCTAGTTTTTTAAAAGAAAAACTCAAACATGATACCAAAGGTCTGTCAAATCAACAGCTTACTAAAAATTTCATAAACATTTAAAAATATTGTTTTAACCCATTTCTCAAAAATCATATTGTGCGGAACAAACACAATGTCCTCGGGTTTTCAGGTGCACCGGCCTACTCAGTCTTCAACGCCTCCAGTCTCCACATCCTCATGATCACCTTCATCAATCACACCTAGCGAATCTAATGACTCAACACACCTGAACTCTTATAACAAGTACATATACATATCATGCAACAGTGAAAAGCACTATAAACAAAATAAGTTTATGATCTTAAAAAGCACGTACATAAACATAAACATAAACATATTCTATCAAATCATGTCACATCATGTCATCGTATACATAATAATTTTTCCTTTATTGAATTTAGATCATTAGTTGTGACTTACGTATAACCTATAGGTCGATGGATCCATCTACGTATAACCGTGGTACCCGGTGGTGGGGACATCACTGACAATTTCACTCGTCAACTGAGTCTTGGCCTTACATGTTCGTGTTCATGTTCGTGTTCATATTAGTCACAACCAACTCACTACCTTCAAAAATATGTCATCGTATTCATCACTCGTAAACTTCATGCATATACATACATTTTCTTAAATCCAAGCATGCAACGTGTTTTCTAGCATTATCATAAAAATTCATATTCATAATTCGATAAACATTTTAATATGCAATTTTCAGTTATCAGGGCACTGTCACGACTACTAACATAACCCGAGTGCAAAATGAACATTTTGTCCCTGGAACTTAAATTTTCGACTCGAATCCATCCAAACTTAACCATTTTGTAACCATAGTTCAATGACTCCTAAACAAACCCCGTATGATCCAAATTAAACCATCTATAACCTCAGCCATGTTGAAATAACCTGTTGGGACACCCAAAATGAGCCATGTCCACTAATATCTCTGAAACACATGTATTGGACTAGCGCCTAGGCGCCAGATATGTAGTGCTATAGTGCTTGGTAAGTGCCTAGGCGCCATGTACAAGCGCTAAATGGGTGGCGCCGCTCCGCGAACAAAACCCAAATCACACCTCGAAGCAAAACTCTATACTGCGTAACAAGTACCACCGCATGCTCATTTTCGATAATTACATAATAAATACATCATATAGTAAATAATTTAAAATAATTATTTAATAAAACATTTTTCTTCAACGGTCTCCGGTCTCCATTCCTCGTTCGTTCATCGAATGCTGCTAAAAGCCCTAATAAATGCAATCTAGTAATCCATGCCATATAATCATAAAATCATTTCATGATCATGTAATTAATGATCATAAGTGGGACATTTTAATAAAACCTTAGATTTGCATGCAGTCAGATTATGTCGTTCGAATCTCTAGACCTTACAATTCCTCCCACTTCCTTAACTAGAATTTCTTCTTTGAAATTTCAAACTTGCCGAAAAGCTCTGGGTAGTGACTCCTCATTTCAGTCTCGGTTTCCTAAGTAGCCTTCTCCTCGGAATGATTTAGCCACTTAACCTTGACCATTTGAATCACTTTGTTCCGAAGCCTTCTTTCTTGTCTATCCAGAATCTGGGTAGGTCTTTCCTCGAAAGAAATGTTTGGCGTCAATTGCAGAGGCTCGTAATTCAGTACATGCAAAGGATTCGACATGTACTTCTGCATCATCGAGACATGGAACACATTATGAACTCCCGCCAGATTCGACGGCAATGCAACTGTGTAGGCTAGTGTCCCAACTCTCTCGAGAATCTAAAATGGTACTATGAATCTAGGAATTAGTTTTTCTTTCTTGCCAAATCTCATTACACCCTTCATAGCTGCAACTTTCACAAATATGTGGTCACCCACTGCAAACTCTAGATCTCTGCGCCGCTTATCTTTGTAACTCTTCTGTCGGCTCTGAGTAGTCTTCATCATATCCTGGATCTTGACTACTAGCTCCGCAGTATGTCTGACAATGTCTGGACCCAATTCTGCTCGTTCACTTGCCTCATCCCAATAGATCGATAATCTACACTTTCTCCCATAAAGTGCCTCATAAGGAGCCATACCAATAGATGCTTGATAACTGTTGTTGTATGTGAAATCCACAAGAGGTAGCTTTGACTCCTAACTGCCTTGGAAGTTGATCACGCAAGCCCTGAGTAGATCCTCCAAGATCTGGATCACTCTCTCAGACTAACCGTCAGTCTGAGGATGGAAAGTTGTACTGAATAGCAACTTCGTACCCAATGACTGATGAAGACTTTTCCAGAATGCAGATGTGAATCTTTGGTATCTGTTTGATGCAATAGACAGTAGAATCCCATGCAATTTGACTATCTCTCTGATGTACAGCTCTGCGTACTGAGTCATGGTGAAAGTCTTCTTAATCGGTAGAATATGTGCTAATTTAGTGAGCCAATCTACTATCACCCAAATGACATTATATCCTCCAATTGCACTCGGTAACGATTAGAATTGATAAAATTCTGCCCCTATTGTTACAAATATATGATTCATGGGGAAATAAAGAAATAGATCGAACCAAGCCTTTGAAGGACAGTGGTAAAATCACATTATATAGAACATATTCATATTTAAATAATGCTATTTTTGGTTAAAATGACAATTCATAAATAGGATTGTCATAAAATCCATCGTGATGTTCTCTCATTTCCACTTGAGAATAGGGAGCGGTCTAAGCTTTCCTGGAGATCTTTGATGTTCTGCCTTAACTTGCTGACATGTCAAGCACTCAGACACAAAATGCAAAATATCTCGTTTCATTCCCGGCCACCAATACAAAGATTGCAGATCCTCATACATCTTCGTACTCCCTGGGTGAATAGAGTACGGGTTGCTGTAGGCTTCCTTCATAATGTCTTCTCTCAATGGATCACCACTAGGGACCCACAGTCTGTCGCAATATCGGACTACGCCATACTTGACATAATACAATCTCAGACCCTTGAACTCATCCACCAGTCTCCACTTTTGTGACTGCTCATCAGAAGACTGACCTGCTCGTATCCTGTCCTTCAACGTTGACTGTACTATCAGGGTAGAAAGATTAGGCGCCTCGCCTCTAGTGTACATTTCAAGCTCAAATCTCTGAATCTCTGTTTGCAAGGGTCTCTGAGCTGATAGCTGAGCAAACACTGCATTCTTCCTGCTCAAAGCATCTGCGACAACATTAGTCTTTCCCGGGTGGTAGCTAATGTCGCAGTTATAGCTCTTCACCAGTTCTAACCATCTCTGCTCTCTTATATTCAGCTCTTTCTGTGTGAAGAAGTACTTCAAATTTTTGAGATCTATAAAAATCTTGCACTTCTCCTCATACAGATAGTGTCTCCAAATCTTCAGAGCGAATACTACTGCGGCTAGCTTGAGGTCATGAGTTGGATAATTCTTATCATGAACCTTCAGCTGTCTGGACGCATAGGCAATCACTCTGTCATGCTGCATCAGAACTGAGCCCAAGCCAAGCTTCGATGCATCCGTGTATAGTACATATTCCCCTTGCCTTGATAATATCGCTAAAACTGGTGCTGAAGTCAATGCTTGCTTCAGGTTCTCAAAGCTCTCCTGGCACTCTGGTCCCCAAATGAGTTTGGCATTTTTATTTGTCAAAGCGGTCATGGGTACCTCCATAGAAGAGAAGCCCTGAATAAACTTCATGTTGTACCCAACTAGGCCCAAGAAACTGTGGATCTCTATCACACTATTAGGCATTGGCCAATCTCTGACTGCCTCAACCTTGTTGGGATCAACCTCGACTCCATCCCTGGAAATAATGTGGCCTAAGAACTGTTAGAGTAGGTGCCCGGAAAGCCAACTTGTGGTTATGGCTTTATTGACTCTGATGTAAACAATCTTTATTTTAATAATATTTTACGATTTTATTCGATTATGGCATTATATTTTATCTCTATACCCATGCAAGCTGCATAGATAAAGTCCTTGAAAATACAATAAATACCATGAGGTATGCATCACAGCGTAAGATCATGAAACTCATTAGGAAGCGTACCGTATATTCTAAACAGGTTTCTAGTAGATTCATCCGCCTAAAACAAGGATAAAATTCGCTCGAGCTCGAGACTAGCATCTGTGGAATAAACACCATGTTTCATTGGTAAGGGCATAGAGATGTCCATTCACACATATGGATGATCATATGATGATGCACTGAACAACCCTCCCTCGGGATTTTCAAGTGGTTCTCAATAATCGAGTTGAATAGTCCGCAGTTATGGTTGTACACCATTAGTCCTTTGACCAGGGATAATGTAAGGGTTATACGTACTAGCATGCACTTTGATTCGTTTACCGACTCCATCGAGGGTCATCAGGTGGCGAGGTTGGGTTTAGTTTCGAAATATGTAGGAGGAATACATTGTAGTCGGGAATTCACTGTTTACCTACGGGTAAAGATATCCTATGTCGTCTGATGAGTCAGTAGTGCAAGGAATCTCTGGCCGGAGTAAGACATGTGCAATTTGGAAAGGTGTTTCCTCAGTTGCACATTCCATGACACTATTACTCAAAGATAAATCACATCGCTGTCGAATTCATATGCAACTCTCGATACACCAATGGTTGCAGATTCGATCGGGATATATGTGTTGAAGGGATCATACTGTACGCTAACCATGACTAAAGGTTTTTGCATGAACTATCAGTGATACCTTGGGATCATAGGGGCGATGCTACTAGATGCTCTTACCATGATCCGATGGGTCCAATCAAAAATGAGTTCTGACATTCTTGATCAAGGTGTTGATGAAAAAAATGGGGCTAACTAGGGTAAGCTCAAATAAGAATAAATGTTATTCTGAATCACATGGAGATGTGAACCCAAGGCTAGTTGTATCCCTGAACCATTGAGGGTCACACAAGTATCGGATTATGTGTTCCCGTTGAGATAGTAAAATTTCAAGGAGTTGGAATTTGGCGACTATAGTTTGATGGAGATCAAACAAGAAGCTTATAAAGGAGTTTATGAGCTGATTC
Organism: Primulina tabacum; assembly: GCF_025594145.1. Taxonomy (NCBI): domain Eukaryota; kingdom Viridiplantae; phylum Streptophyta; class Magnoliopsida; order Lamiales; family Gesneriaceae; genus Primulina; species Primulina tabacum. Next base: position 22,960,415 of record NC_134561.1, on the reverse strand, counting down.
CATAGGATGGAAGAAAGGGAAGTTGGCATGATTGTTAGATAAGGAAGGAGAGCAGAACTGCCTGTTTTGTGAAGGAGTTCACTAAAACTGGCAGCTGCCAAATATGGTAAATACCATATATGGTAAGTTCTAAATTTGGTAAGTGAAAATTTTGATCTTCGAAATTTTCGGTTTTCATTATATGAACAAGATTTGTATCCTTGGTACATCTGCGCTCTCGGATCATCGATCGGGGTTATAATGAGTTCGGAATCATTTTTTTAGTGAATTTGGAATTTACTAATTAAATGATTATGTTAGTAGTGATGACTACTAACATGCATAAATTCCCATAAATATTCTAGAGAAGTCTAGAATTAAATTAACTAAGTAGTTAGTTTATAAATTAAATAATTGTTATTTAATTTAATATACATATACATGTATATATTTTATATGGTGATATAAAATATGTGTATATAATATTATTATATCATGTATTTTTAAAGGTTAATAAATACATTATATATTAAATATATGGGAGTTTAAATATAATGATTATTAGAATCCTTGTGGGAGAGAGAGACTCCTAATTAGATTAGGAGTCTCACTCTATATATGCACCACTAGGACTCATAATTAATTTTCAAGTTTTTGCACACAAAAGAAAAACAAAATCTCTCCTCCCTAGAAAATAAACTCTCGGCCACCAAGAAAATTAATAAATAAAATTGTTGGCCTTTTGAATTTTCTTCCAATCGTCACACCTTCTCCGTCTTTTGGAAATTCGGAATTACAATCTCAACGCAAGAATTGTTTGGAATTTCTGGTGCAATCCAAACAAGGAATTCATTATCTGATCGTGGACCCAATTAGACGATCCAAGGAGAAGAGCCGTTCGTAGGGATTTACAAGAAGGACTATCTCCGCGTAAAAATCGGAATAGTTTGGAGTCCAAGCGTTAAGAACGTAAAGGTATAATTCTAAACACCCTATGAATGATTTGAACACACGACGCCCAAGAACAAGATTTTTAAACTTCCGCTGACGCCACTCAGTCGAGCCAGAATTTGCACTTTCTGAACTTGGCATATAATTTTCAGCCTTTCAATGTTTGTAGTGTCGTTTTCAAGTGCTGGATGTGCTCCTCTATGATCTTTGAGTAGATCAGCATATCATCTATAAAGCCTATGACGAACTGATCCAAATACGGCTAAAATACGCGATTCATGAGATCAATGAAGATCGTTGGCGCGATAGTCAAACGGAATGGTATCACCTTAAACTCGCAGTGCCCCTAACGCATCCTGAAAGCCGTATTGTGAATATCTGCCTCCCTCACCTTCAGCTGGTGATATCCTGAACAAAGATCTATTTTCGAGAACGCTGATGCTCCCTCCAGCTGATGAAATAAGTCCTCGATTCCAGGCATTGGATACTTCTTCTTGATCGTGACTCTGTTCAGCTCTCTATAATCGATGCAGAGTCGCATGCTGCTGTCTTTGTTCTTCACAAACAGTACCGGTGCGCCCCAAGGAGAAAATCGGGCGAATAAAGCCCTTGTCCAGAAAATCCGGAATCTGATCCTTCAATTCTTTCATCTCTGCGGGTGCTAGACGATAGGGTGCGTTAGAAATTGACACCGAACCCGGCATCATCTTATTAGAAAAGTTCACCTCTCGATCTTGTGAAATGTTAGAAACATCCTCAGGAAAGACACTGGGAAAATCTCTGACAACCTCGACTTCCTATAGCCTCTGACTGACTGGCTCAGATACTAACACAATACTCTCCAAAAATGCTTGGCAGCCTCTCTTCATAAGTTTCCTCGCACAGATACAAGAAATGGTGTGCGGCATGTGCTTGTTCCTTGCTGCCTCAAAAATAACAGAATTCCCGTCGGAAGGTCGAACAGATACTGACCTCTGTTGGAAATATATCGAAGCTATATTAGACAAAAGCCAGTCCATGCCCAGAATGATGTCAAACTCAGGCATCGGTAGCACAATTAGATCTGCCTAAACAGAATTCTTCTGCAAACAAAGATCCAAATTTTTCACTATCCTCGATATAAACATCTGATCAACGGAATGAATCGAAACTCTGAGACCAACATCCATGGCCTCTGGTACAATTCCTAGTCCCTTGACAAAAGTCTCGGATATAAATGAATATGCAGCTCCTGAATCTAGCAGTGCATAAGTGGCTACACCTGAAATAAAATATCCTTCCTCCAACAAAATATAACATCAAATCTGTTCAGGCCTAATAAATTCAAGAAATTCCATCAATAAAACCCATAATTCTCAAAAATTCTCCAATTAACCCTTTAAAGTTCCAGAAATTGCACATTTTTACCAACAAAAATTTCAAAATTGCACTTCTGCCCCTATGATTCTCGAAATAATCATTTTCACCCCATAATTAGAGATAATTAGCAATTGAGTCCCAATAAATTTCGGTTTTCTCACCAAAAGGTCCTCAAATTTTCAAAAATAAACAATTTTGGCTGTGTAATTACCGAAATCACCCAAACAGTCCCTGAAACCACAGATTTCCAAATAGCTCCTGGACTTTTCGGATTTTTGCAATATAGTCCTATACTTTCGGTTAATGCAATTTAACCCTCATAATTCTTAAATTTAATCATTTCAACCCTTAAATCCATCCAATTAGAGCATGCAATCTATTTATTTTTAATTTCTTGATCCCAAATGTAATTTCACCAGCCAACTAAACATTTAATGCAATCAAGGAAAATTAAAAAAATGTTAAGCCATAGGTTACTAGTGATCAATGTCGAGTCTGGCTCTGCTTCTGCCTCCTTTGCTTGCATGACATAGGCCCTGCCAATAGTAGGCCCCTTATTCCATAGGCAATCTGCAGCTTTATGGCCCTCCTTCGTGCAGATATAACATTTGAATATTCCCCACATGCATTTGCCGTAGTGGAACCGGTTGCATTGATTGCATGGTTGCCTCTCTTCTGGCTTGGAAGCACCTAGAGTCTGTGGTGGTTTCTGCTGTCCCGGCTTCTTGAACTGTCCTTAGGGCTTCTGCTGCCCCTGATTCTTGGAAGGTCCTGAAAAGTGCTTTTTACTGGGCTGAGAACTCGGCTGAGTCTATTGCCTCTTCCTCTGCATCTCTAAATCAATGTCCCTAAAGGCTTGCTCTGCTCGAAAGGCAAAAGCAATGGCAACATCATAACTAGCCGGCCTCATCAGCATAACATCCCAGTGAATGGTAGGTATAAGGCCACCATGAAGTGCATCAGCTTCTCTGCTGCATCCCTCGCAATAAGGGGCACGAAGTGACAGCCCCAATCAAACTTCTTAATAAACTCAGCAACCGTCAAGTCCCTCTATCGGAGACTCATGAACTCTCATGTCAGATGCCCTCGGACATCCACAGGGAAGTACTTATTGTGGAAAATATCTTTGAACTGGTTCCAAGTGAGAGTAGCCAGATTCACCCATGTGCTGCTCACTCCCACCATAGAGATGCATCATCTCTCAACATGTATGTAGCACATCTTACCGGTCCACATCTCTCATGTCCAGGTACTGGAAGTGCAACTCAAGTGATCGAATCCAACCCTCGGCCACATACCGGTAAGTGGTGCCACCAAACTCCTTCGGATTGAGTCTCCTAAAACGTCCACCTGGTTCTAGGAGCCTGCTGAGCCTACTCCATCAGTCGTGCAATCCCTTCCAAAACCCTTGTGGCGGGATCTCTTGGTGGTGGTGGTGGTGATGATGGTGGTGGAACAACTCGGTCACCCCTAGGGGTGACATCCTGTCTGTCAATACTGAGAGCTCTTTACGACTCCTAAAAAAAACCCCGTATGACCCAACTTAAACCATCTATAACCTCATCCATGTTGAAATAACCTGCAAGGACACCCAAAATGAGCCATGTCCACTAAATTCTCTAAAACACGTACTGGACTAGCGCCTAAGCGCCAGCTGGGTAGCGTTACGGCGCTTGGTAACTAGCGCTGCGGTGCTACAAGGGTCGTAGCTCAAGTGTTGCGGCGCTATATGGGCAGCACCGCAGCGCCACCCCCGCCCCCAAAACCCAAAACACACCACGAATCAAAACTCTATACCACGCCCAACCAGCCTGGACCAAGCTCAAACCAACCCTTACTAGCCCACCACTAGACCCTCCTGGATGTACCTAGCCATGGACCCTAGCCCCATGCATGCAATGGTACGTGATAAACCCGAACACCCCGAATTCGATCCACAACCAAACGTAGCTTCCTCGATATGCTCCTAACCCGTGACCAGCTGTGCATGGGCCACTCTAGGCCATGTCTCAGACTCACCAAAGCCTAATCCAAGGCTTGGAACACCCCTTGCACCGTTTCACCACTTGCAACATCTAATCGAGCCAACCTTTACCCCAAATCATGAGGATCCAATCGGCTAGATCACTCTTAATCCTTGACCCATGCCAGCCCATTCAATCCAATTCAAAAACGTGAGAAGCATGACAAAGAAAAATCCATTTTTTCGTGTAACACCAAGTGTAACTGATTCATATCAATATATCTAATAACTACCAAGAAAAATAATTCAAAACACATATCATGATGTGATCGATGAGAAAACGAAGGTGTAGGGCGTGCCTTGGTGTCTAAATGTACAAAAATTTCAACTAACGGAGCAAGGGATGAATACCGGAGGGACGGGACAAAGATCCTACTGAAATATCCTTGCAAAAATGAACAAAAGTTGATGTTTTTCTCGTGAGGTGTACAGCCGAGAGGTGTGTTGGGAGGGAGGCTAGGGTTCAAGTGAGTTTTGAAAAATAAAATGAGTGTATATGGGCCTAGGGTTTACAATGTTGATGTGTAATGGGTTTGGCCCGAAAATCCACTAAAACAAGTCCATTAGGCCCATTGACGTAAAATATTTCGTTTTGGTACGTTTTCAAAAATATTTCTCGAACCCTCAAAAAGTCCTCCATTTTGCTAAAAGTTGACTATCGATTTTAAATATGGTTAAGAGTTTAAAAATATCTTAAAATGCTCATTTTCGATAATTAAATAATAAATACACCATATATTAAATAATTATTTAATAAAACATTTTTCCTCAACGGTCCCCGATCTCTATTCCTCGTTCATTCATCGAATACAGCTAAAAACCCTATTGAATGCAATCTAGTAATCCATGCAATATAATCATAAAAATCATGTCATGATCATGTACTTAATATTTTTAGAATAATAAGTCGGACATTTTAATAAAACCCTAAATTTGCATGCAGTCACGTTAAGTCATTCGAATTTTTAGACCTTACAATACCTCTCACATAGATGCTTAAACTTCTTCTCCCACTTTCTACCCAACCCTTTTAACATTGTTTGAAATTGATGATCATCAAACATTATACCTGCAAGAAAAGGTTAGTATAAAAAATAAAAGAAAAAGTTTCCTCACCACGAATCCTCACTAGTCACTCCAATGAAAATTCACTCGACTCTCTCTTTTTTTGTCCTCACTTCAAATACCTCGCACGTCACTCCTTGAAATAAACGCTCAATCTCAGTTATTTCACTCGATTTTGAGAGTTCTCAAGTGGGTACACTTTAGGCTCTGTAGCTTGTGTGCATCAAACTCACAAGTTCAAACTTCACGACATTTGAAAATCGACTTACACGAACTGCGTAAAACAAGAAATTTGAAAAAAAAATTGGATTTTCACAAGGAGGGGTTACGCAACTCAGAAAAAAGTAACAGCCACAAAATTTTGAGAATCATGGATTCATGAAAGACGAAGAACAATAGAACGACGCAGATCTGACAAACGAACGAAATGATAATGCAGATCTGAAAATTTCAAAACAAGATGCTTACTTGAATTCAGTGAGCCAAATATCTGATAACAAATTATGCGATTCTTCAATCACGAAAATCAAACACACTTGAAAATGGAGTCATGCCCTCGATTCGATGAGACAAAGAACGTTGTGTTGTCCCGATCTTTTTAAAACAAGTAATTTTTGTAATATTCACTTCTAAGCTACGAAAATCCTAGCAAAAATATTCACGAAAAGCCTGGAACCTTGCTTGCAAGCTCTTATCGATGGCTTATGAATCCATGCAATGCTTCCTTGAATCTCCTTCCAACCATTAGCATGCCACGCCCGATCAGATTCATATCAAAGTTTGGATTGACAGAATAAGATCTGATCGTAGAACTGAATTTGTCAATCAAACTTTATCTCAATTTCTTGAAAATTTGAGAATCGGGCATGAGTTCTCGGCTACTAGGACACCACAGAAAAATGGTGTAGCTGAATGCAGAAATTGAACTCTTAAGGAAGCAGCAAGAACTATGCTAGCTGATTCAGGTATTTCTCAAAAGTTTTGGGCAGAAGCAGTTAACACAGCGTGTTACACTCAGAACAGATCAATTATTAATAATAATCATTTGAAAACACCCGATGAGATTTGGCATGATAAGAAAAGTGTGGTTTCATATTTTAAAATATTTGGGTGTAACTGCTTCATTCTTAACAATAGCAAAAATCACTTAACTGCCTTCAATATTAAATCTTACGAATGATTATTTCTTGGTTATTCATCAATTAGAAAGGCTTATAGAATATTTAATAAGCGTACTCTTAATGTCGAAGAACCAGTGCATGTTATATTTGATGAAACTGTACTAGCTAATAAGCCAAATGATCCAGTTGAGCTGAGTAGTCGTTTAACATATATCGGTTTGAAGGATGACAGTGAAGATGAAGATCATGCTGTCAAAAATTTCCTTCGAACACCAGAACACGAGGTGGTAGAACAACTAGTTGCACATGACGCAATTCCTGATGATCTGTTTGTTTGACAACAAGATAACATTCAAAGACAAATTGAAGTCATTCCAACTGAAGAAGAAGAAACTGGTCAGTTACAAACTGAACCAGCAACGCAAAGAAGCTTAACAGACCCAAACTACAGATGGAAAAAAAATCATCCTCATGATTTTATAATAGGTAATCCATCTGATCCGATATAGTCTATAAATCAAATGCTTAATTTATTCATACATTCTACTTTCATATCGCAACTAGGACCAAATAAAACTAGTGAAGTTCTAGCTGATCCCAGTTTGGTAATTGCTAAGCAAGAAGAGCTAAATCAATTTACTCATAACAATGTCTGGATTTTAATTCCAAGACCGCTTTCAAAGTCGATTATAGGTACAAAATGGGTGTACAAGAACAAACTAAATGAAGATGGTTGAGTTGTGTGCAATAAAGCAAGGCTAGTCGCAAAAGGCTATAGGCAAAAAGAAGGAATAGATTACGATGAAATGTATGCTCCAGTTGCTCGACTGGAATCAATCATAATATTTATTGCCAATGCATCTTCAAAAACGTCAAAGTATATCAAATGGATGTGAAATGCGCTTTCCTAAACGGTCAGATGCTGGAAGAGGTTTATATAGAACAACCACTAGGTTTTGTAAATCATTTACTCCCCGACCATGTTTATCAACTAAACAAAGTATTATATGGCCTTAAACAAGCTCTCAGAGCTTGGTATGAGACCTTACCAAAAAATTTAATTTATCATGACTTTACACTAGGAACAGTTGATAAAACTATGTTGAAATTTAAAAGAAAGATCACACAATACTTGTTCAAATTTATGTTGATGATATTATATTTGGTTCAACTAACCCCAAATTATGTGACAAGTTTGCTAAATTAATGCAAGATAATTTTGAGATGAATATGACGGGTGAACTGACATTTTTTCTCGGTCTACAAGTGAGGAAACTGGAAACTGGCATCTATATTAGGCAAGCCAAATATACGAAGAAATTATTCAAGAAATTAGGCATGGAAACATGTTCAACTGCATCCACTCTCATGAGTTCATCAATTAAATTAGATAAAGATGAAGGAGGCCTTCCTGATATTATGTTTGTTGTGTGTTATGTGCTTGATTTCAAGCTAACCCTAAAAAATCGAACTTCTTAGCTGCCAAACGCATATTGAAATATCTGAAAGGCACACAAAATGTGGTCTTATGGTATGCAAAAGATTCTTCTTTTAATTTACTTGGTAATTCAGATGCAAATTATGTAGGATGTAAGCTAGATTGCAAAAGTACAAGTGGATCATGTCAGTTTCTAGGAGATAGACCGATCTCATGGTTTAGCAAGAAGCAAACATCTATTGTGACTTCCACAACTGAAGCCGAATATCTAGCTTCTGGAAGTTATTGTGCTCAACTGCTGTAGATTCAGCAACAACTGAAAGACTATGAAGTTATTGCTGAAGAATCACCAATATTTTGTGATAACACCAGCTCAATTTTGATTACATATAATTCAGTTCTTGATTCCAGAACCAAGCATATTGATGTCAGACTTCACTTCATCAGAGATCATGCTCCCAAGAAAGACATCAGGCTGGAATACATCTCAGATGAACAACAAGAAGCGGATATCTTCACAAATCCCTTACCCGAGATTAAGTTTTCTTACTTTAGAAATATTTTAGGGCTTATTGATTTATCATAATACTTAATTTAGGGAGAACGTTGAATTTTAGTAAGTTCACTGATAAGACAGATGTCGATTGTCCATGAACTGAACTGAGTCAGTTTCAAACTCATCACTCAGTGCTTGAATCAAATGATATTATCTCATAGGTTAACTGACTTTAATTCGTTTAAGTTCTTTAATAAAAATCGTGACTGATTGAGATTTGTTAGTTTAAATTTATTCAAATTTTAAATCTAAAATCCTATTTTTGTGTAACTGTCTGATTTCAGTTTCTCAAATAAATGGAACGGTTGAATGACCTACAATTATGGTCAAACTACTCACGGACTGACATGTCTCTGAAATTTGAAATGTAACGTCCCAAAAACTTGTAGGTCTACGTGAACCACATGCATGCAAGTTATCAAATTTCTTATGTATTTTAATTAATTTATTTTAATTGCATTAAATGCATGTTTAAGTCATGATTTCAAGTTTAGTTGAATATATTACTAACATTCAAAAAACTGTGTTTTTAAAGGTTATTTCAGACGTGATCGAGGAACGGAGACCGGTGACCATAAAAAAAATATTTTTAATTATTTAATATATGTTATATGGCATTTTCGAAAATGGCAACTTTGAGGTGTTTTTAAGCGCCGAGTCATATTTTAAACCGTTGATCGATTTTTGACGAAAATATGAACTTTTTGGAGGCTGGTTAATATTTTCGAAAAGCAGCCTAAACAAAATATTTTAATTAATATCTAATGGACCTATTTTACCTATGTTATTGGTCCTAAACCTTGTACCATGTATTTTATATCAAAATTAAAGCTTTCAAACCCTAAAACTATAGCACACAGCACGCCCCGCTTCACCTAAGAGTCCTAGGGTTTTTCCATCAGCACATACCACACGGTTATGAAGGTAATTCACGTGAATATGGAGGAAAAATACAGCAAGGTCCTCTCCGCCGACGTTCTTCGTATTGCAAATCGTTTTTCATGCGTAAAATATACAAAATCACGTCTTAATGTCCCTTCACTCATCTTTCACACCATAGTATATGTTTTGATATATATTTGCATGAAAAACATGATACACTTCGTTTATTTAATTTTTATGGCATAAACATGATAAAACTAGAGTTTTCATCTTTTAAAACTCTTGTTATTATGCACAAAGGGGCTGCCATGGTAAGCTATGATAAGGGACGTTTTTCCACATGTTTAAGGGTCCCTAAGGTGAACGAAAATTGAGTTTTTATGGCCTAGGGGAGCGGCCACCAGCTACTGTTGGGGCACATCTAGGAGTCCTAAGAGGGTGGCCTTGTGGCCCCAAGAGAGAGGAAGTAGGCCATGTATGGTTCAGGAAGGAGGGACGCTTGGTTTGGGGGCTCATAGGGCTAGGGCTTACGTTTTGTTGGGAAAAAATGGAAGGGGCCACGCGGGATACTTTCCAGGCTAGGGGCAGGGCTCATGAGGATCCTAGCATCGAGCCATGTTGGTCCCCGCAAGTTTGGAGTGGCTAGGAGTAGAAGGCGCACGGCTAGGCCACAACCTAGTTGTGGCTGCGAGTTGTAGGTACAACCATGCACGTCCTCATGCATGACTCGCTAGGGCTGGTCTAGGTAAGTATAAGGGGATTGTTCATGGTCTTAGGAAGGTGGCATAGGGGCTGGTTGGGTCGGCCAAGGGCTGGGAACGAAGGAGTTGAAGGTGAGGTCAAGCTATGGTTTCGAAATAATAGGAGTAGAAATTTAAGCAAGGTCTAGGCATGTTCTATGGTTTTAAATGCCTTAAATGTGGTTTAATAAGGTATGGTTAGGTGTTAATAAGCTATGGTTCTTGCTTGGTAAATTTTGGTTAAGTTTCGAGTCGATTCGGATTAAAGCAGAGACATACGATTAAGCTCTTAAACGAATTGGGAAATTAGTCGAAGAACGTAAGGTTAAGTCTAATAAATATTTATTGTTGTATTTTAAGGTTTTATGTTAAGTTTGGATGGATTTGGGTCGTCGTCTTAAGGTCTAAGGATAAATTGGGAAAGTTAGGGTTTCAGGGGCAAAACGGTCATTCTACACCTAAAAAAATGTTAGACGTCCTGGAAATGCCCTGAATTCTGTAATTAATGTTAAAATATTTATGAAATTTTATGATGAAATGTTAATACTTAAAGACATGTTGCATGCTTGGTTTAAAAGAAAAATGATATATATATAAATGCATGAATTTTTATGTTATGAAAATAAAAAGAAAATGTATACGTATATGATGAAAGTTAATGCTAAAAGACGTGTTGCATGCTTGGTTATACGTGTAGATGGATCATGCTAAAAGACGTGTTGCATTCTTTGTTATACATGTAGATGGATCCATCTAAATACAGCTGATATGAAGTCACAATTAAATATCTGAATTCAATAAAAGAAAAACGTATACGTATATGATGAAAGAAAATATTTATGATGAAATGTTTGAAGTTATGCATATTCATAAGAATCAATTTTTAGTAAAAATATTTTATTGATGCGTGTGATTGTATATGTACTACTTGTTATCATGATTAAATTTTACTGAGTCATTAAACTCACTAGGTGTGATCGACCAATGTGAGCATGATTTTGATGTTGGACTTGATTGTTGAACTAGCTGGACTGATGATGCACATAACCCGAGGACCTTTGCTAGTTTTCCGCATTTGGTTATGGTTTATGCAGAGTCTCAGATTCGATGACTGTCCTCACTGTGTCAAGACGAGTCTTTCCAGCGTTCTTATGTCCTCACTCAGACGCATCCTGGGAAACTTCTCAGGAGGTCACCCATCCCAAAATTGCCCCAAGTCAAGCACGCTTAACTTTGGAGTTCTTATGTGATGAGCTACCGAAAAGAAGATGCACCTTCGTGATATGAGTAATACAAATCAAATCTTTTAAGCCCTCTTCAACTGTACAGTCTCGGAATCCCTCTCTTTCCCGTGTGGGTCGGTTCATTCATGTTCCCTCCACCTAGAAGCCTGCCAGGAGCCGCTCATTGTCCGTGCAACTGATGGCACCGGCGATCACCCCCCGCCCTCTTCGGCCCTGGGCCTCACATGCCCACCAGCTTCCGCTTGATTCGTCCCCGAACCACACCGTACTAAGAGAGGTCGGCTCTGATACCACTTACAACGTCCCAGATTCGACGACTGTCCTCACTGTATCAAGACGAGTCTTTCCAGCGTACTTATGTCCTCACTCACACGCACCCTGGGAAACTTCCCAGGAGGTCATCCATCCCAAAATTGCCCCAAGTCAAGCACGCTTAACTTTGGAGTTCTTATGTGATGAGCTACCGAAAAGAAGATGCACCTTCGTGATATGAGTAGTACAAATCAAATCTTTTAAGCCCTCTTCAACTGTACAGTCCATTACATTGAACAGTCTCGGAATCCCTCTCATTCCCGTGTAGGTCGGTTCATTCATGTTCCCTCCACCTAGAAGCCTGCCAGGAACCGCTCATTGTCCGTGCAACTGATGGCACCGGCGATCACCCCCCGCCCTCTTCGGCCCCGGGCCTCACAGTTTAAGAGTACTTTAAAGATTTCATGGGTTTTATGTTTTGGAGTGGTTTTGCGAGATTTAAAGAGATTATGCTTTATTCTGAAAACTGATAAGTTTAGGTTTGGTTTGACGTTTACGATTTTATATTTTAAATGCTTTCTTTTGGATTTTCAAATATTAGGTTGGTTGATTTATTCTTAAATGGTCTAAAATATTTATATATCTGTCTTCGGCCAAATGCATAGGCGAAAGCTTAAGAAAGAAAAAAAAGAAAAAAATTTAGTACATTTAAAGAAAAACGAGTAGTGGATGTTTCATAAAAAGTCACGAAACATATTTAGAAACCTCATTTCTCAAATTTCACTTGAGAGTTTCTTAAAATCCGTAACTCTCAAATCTCTCGGTAAATTACTTGCACTCTCTTTTTCTTTCCTTGCAGTGAAAAATCAAGATTGAAATGGCAGCCAAAACTCCCGCTTATCTACTAAATGTCATGGACAACGATTTCGAATCGATTCTCTTAATCTCTGACGCATCAGTTCGAAGTGTATTTCAGAAAATTGAAGCATCTGAGCTTCGTCAGTTCTTGGGGTTAACTACTCAAGAATTTCATTCATTCGAACTCATGTCTTTCTACAAATCCATCTCGACAACAGATGATGGGAAAATACAGATGCATGTCAAAAATTACTTTATGGTTGCAAAGAATTTTTCAGAAATATATTCAATTTGCCAGCTGAAGGCCTATCAAATTTCTCTGAAGTGGCTGCAGATATTGAAGAAATAGACCTTGCTATCAGCTAGTGGGAAGATGGTCAAGGTTTCTGAGGCTAAAAGGGAACCGAAGCCAGAATTTCAGCTGCTGTCGGACATTTTTGCCAAGGGCATCCTCGTGAAGGCTGGTTCTTTTGCAGCCCTCACCCTTGAAAAGTTTCAAGTTATGACTGCTATTGTGAAAGGCATCAAGATGAATTGGTCATCTGTCATGTTCACAACTCTGAAGAATATGGTGCAATCAACAAAGCAGACAAAAGGATTTTCACTTCAACTGAGTAGGCTGATTGAGGACTCAGGGCTCTTGCTGGAATCCACCTCAACAGTCACCAAATTCAAAATTTATAATGCTCAGAATGCTCAGTCAAAGAAGGTCGAAGTTGAGGAGGCAATTGTTGAAACAAAGAAAGTTGCTAAGTCCAAAGCAGCTACATCTCCAAAGCCTAAGAGGAAACTGGTTATGTCCACCATTGACTCGGAGAAGACTCTCTCTTATCAACTGATCAAGAAGCCTAGGTCACAGAAGACCAAGCCGGCTATAGTCCCAGGAGCTCTACCTGAGCTCAAATTACTGTCAATAGGAGCTGAGGAACCAATCCCTGATATCCCTATCCAATCAATCCAACTAGCAGCAGAGCTCCGATTCAAGAAGAATGATTATTATCCTTTAAAAATCATAACTGGATCTAGAGAGACACTCTGACTGACTGGAATATCAGCGCCTCTCATAACAGTTGTCCACCCAACCATTCTTCCGAGGCACAGTCGAAAGGTGTGCTAATCAGAGAAGTGGTGGACACCACAGGCTCGGGATTGGATCTTCCTCACGCCATAACTGATCCAAGGGGCAAAGCAATGATGACAGAAGAACCGAGGCCCAACAATGCTATTCACACACAAATCAATCTTATCATGGATAAAATCAATGACTATGCTAAGCTGAATATGAAGCATTATGATGAATAGGTACAATTCAGAACTGTCACTCTGGCCAAACAGTTCAAGAGGAAATCAGTTCTCAAGCGCTTCATCTCCTTGGAATCAACAGTGATGAAGTTAGTGAAGGCTACTTCAGTCGCCCAGGCAATGAAAAGAAGGGCGTACTTCTTTGATTTGATGAGAAGAAAGAGGCAAACTGAAGTAACAACCGAACTGAAAAAGAACTATGATCCAGTTGGACCAACTGCTTATGCTGATAGGGCAGTCTTCCAACAACTGGACTCTTTCATCACTCTTCAGATGAAAGTCAAGAATTGGGAGATTGGACAGAAGCTACATGTTCCAGTGGAGACCAGCAGCTCTACACCACTTGAGGAGTTCACACTATCTGAAGCTGATGCGGAACCTTTAACTGCTCCAGCTGAAATTGAGTCATTGCTGGTACAAACTGCTGAAGAACAGACTTCAACTGGACCAGTCCCAACCAAACCAGTTGTTGAAAATGTTCAAAATACTATCTCATTCATCCTCTTCAGAAGCTCAACCCTACTCCTCCACCACACTTATATTTCTACCAGTTTCTGATCAAGCAGCTCAGATCACCACCACATACACTGATGAAGATCTATATTTAGCAAATGTGAATGAGATACTGCTATCAGTTGCTGTAGAAATCAGAAGGAGCATAGGGAAGATCAAGCTAATGTTGAAGTTGTTGCACTAGTGGAAGAAGAAGCAAGTGCACCAACAACTAAAGCTGAGGCGCAAACTGTAGAAGTTCAGTTGGGAACAGAACAACTAACGGATGATAAAGCACAACCAACAGTCCAGGAAACATCAGTTTTACCAAAACTCAAAGTCTTTAATGAAAAACATATCCTTAAGATTGAAGGGGTGACGTTAGGAGAATTTGAAGTCTCTCAACATCCGTAAAATCTATGTGTTTAAATCTATTGTTTATTCAGTTATCATAGTACCTTAGCCAAAATATTCAATCTATCGTTCAGTTTAATTTCACACTGATATTAGTTAAATGATTGATATAGACATACGAAATTTGCAGAATCTGTTCCTCAAAGAACTGATTTATATCGGAAAATATTTCAAAAATCCAAAGTTTTTATTCAATCCCCCTTTCTAATCACTTTAATCATATTAACTGATCCTAACAGTAACCAATAACAAATTTACAATTTTTGTTCATATCCTCAGTAGGCTTTTCAACTTGATGGATATCTTGATGTTCATATACCATACTGGATCTCACAAAGTGAATATTTTCCTTTTGCATACATTCAGTTTTTGTTGAAAACTGGTTTCAGGAATGCTTTCCTTGTTGCTGAAACCGAGACTGGTTTTTTCTCCAACATGTTTATGCAACTCTTGCATTCAGCTAACATAACTAAAAGATTTATTTTAGGATGCAACTAGTTCGGTTAGCTTTGAATTTTAAGTTTTAACCTTCTGGTTCTCATCCTGTAACTTTTCATTCTCAATTTTCATTTAGCAATCTATGCTCTTAGACTCAACATTTCACTAGACTTTTTCCAGTCAGTTTCAATTATGTTGTCAGGTAGGTCATTTTTCTTGGCTTTAAGTTCTTCAAATGAATGAGAAAGGCTTTGATACTCATTGACCATGTCGTAAAGTGTATTGACTGTCTTCTCATGAAAAATCAGGTGAGCTGAAGTCAAATATTTATTCACTAGAGATTCGAGCTCAACATCATTTGGCATTAGGCATTTCACTTTTTCATCATCGCTGGAGCTGCTTGAGTCTTCTGATTCAGATGATCTAGAATCTAAATCAGTCCATTTTTAATTGTTTTCTTCATCTACCATCACTTTTGATCATGCCTTTTCGTTTTTGGATCTTCTTTTCTCAAAAGATTATCTTGCCCTTTTCAAATGACCTCCTGTCATTCTTCTTTGGTTTAAGGTAGTCTGCTATGAAGTGACCAATTTTACCACTGTTGAAACAGGCATTGCAGTCATCAGTTGACACCCTCTTTTGATAAGATCTTCTATTAGAGTTTTAAAAGTTGCCTTGAATTTTTCTTAGAAATTTCCCGAAATTTTTTACGAACGTTGACATAGCATCACTATTTAATTGTCCAGCTGACTTTTCATTTGAAACTGATGGTTCCAGTTTCTCTGCAGTTAAAACTTTAATCATCTGAGTGGTAGGTTGATCATATTCCCTTATTTGCAATTCAAATTCATAGGCTTTCAAGTATGCAAATAAGTCATGTAGCTCAATTTTGTTCAAATATTTTGATTCACGCATATCTATAGTCTTGATGTCCAATTCTTTCGATAGTCCGCTAATCATCTTGAGAATTACTTCTCGGTTGTTTTACATTTTTCCAAGTGCACTGAGTTCTATTATGATTCCACAGACTCTTTCATCAAAGTTAGACATATATTCTCCGGTCTTTTTTTTTTAATATTTTCAAATTTCCGTATAGCCAAGGAGAGCTTATTTTCTTTGGTCTGCTCATTTTCTTCACACAGCTGGATCAACTTTTCCCATATTTCTTTGGCAGTTTTCCACTTTTGATCTTGCTAAATGTGTTTTTGTCGAGAGTTTTGTATAGAATGTCTTTGGTCACATTGTCAAGATTTTCTTTCTTCTTATCATCATTTGTCCACTCATTTCTTGGTTTTTCTAGCAATTGAGAAGCATCTTCAGTGATGGCTACAACTGTATTTTCTTTCATTATCCTCATTGGTCCATCTGTGATGACGAACCACACATCATCGTCTTGAGCAGCTAAGTGAGCCCGCATTCTGATCTTTCAATCACCAAAGTCTTCTTTGGAGAACATTGGAATCTTACTGAATGACAACATGAGGAATGTTTTGTCCACAGAAAAGAATGAATTGCACTGATACCACTTGTCAGGATTGAGATTAGAAATTTAGAGGGGTGAATAAATTTTCTTTGAATTGTTTTGATTGTGTTAACAATGCTGAAACTTTATTCTTGTCGATAGAGTCTTCAGCAAGTCAATCAGTGTGAACTGTGCGGAAGTAGGCTTACTGGAACTTATTTGAACAAATGACTATTCAGTTGGTGGTTAAGAGAAGATAAACTAAATGATAAATAAATGCATGAATGTTTATGAATGTTCGGAGTCTTAAGTACTCCTACATCACCCCTTATTCCTCAAGGAAGGTTTGTACTAAAAGAATTTGGTAATTATAAATGATTTAAAATTACCCACTTCAGTTAGAACTTTACACTGCCTAACTGAAAATCTTAGTGAAACTGAAGACTTAGAGCAGTAGAGTTCCTTTCTCACAGCTTATGTAAACTAAACAGAAGAAAACTTTGTGCACCAATATGGTCATAAATAACGAATCAGTGTGTGCTTATTCATTAATCTGAATTTTTGAAATATTTTTGCAAAGAGATTTGGCTTTGTTTTCAGTCAAGGATTCTTGTCTCTGGCTGGTTCAACTTATCTCATATATACTCTCAATATTCAACGGTAACTTGTATAAAAATATATGTTCATGACTGCAAATGTACTTGTTGCCGATTCATCATCTTTAGGTATCAGTTAAATGTTGTGACATCGTATTCTCGCACCCAAGACGCAGCGGAAGTTAAAAATTTTGTTCTTGGGCGTCGTGTGTTTAAAAACATTCATAGGATGTTTAGAATTATACCTTTGCGTTCTTAACGCTTGGACTCCAAATTATTCCGATTTTTACGCGGAGATAGTCCTTCTTGTAAATCCCTACGAACGGCTCTTCTCCTTTGATCGCCTAATTAGGTCCACGATCGAAAACTTTTTTCCTCATTTGGTTTGCACTAGAAAATCGAACGATTTGACGTTGAGACTGAGTACTCCGAATTTCCAAAATCCGGAGACGGTTCGGCGCGGCGGTGCGGCGTGGAAGCAAGAAAGGGAGGCCTAAATTAGTTTTCCCCAAAACCTTGTGTTGTCCGAGAATTGCAAGGATGGTGGAGAGAAATTTTCAAGTTAGAATCTTAATTGATTCTTAATCTTTAATTATGGATTCTTAATCCATATATATGCAAATCTAATTTGCTCAACCTTGCAAAATTTTCTTCCAACTATTTTGGTGGCCGTGACTTGCAAGGAGGGATTGGAGATAATTTCTTTTGTTTTGTGTGCAAAAATTCATCATCCAACAATGAGCCCTAATAGTGTATTTATAGAATGAGACTCCTAATCTAATTAGGAGTCCTTCTCCCACAAGAACTCTAATAATTTCATTATATTTAAACTCCCATAAAATTTATAAATAATGTATTTATTAACCTTTAATAATACATTATATAATAATATCATATACACATATTTTATATCATCATATAAAATATATGCATGTATATGTTTATTAAATTAAATAACTATAATTTAATTTATAAACTTAACTCATTGGTTAATTTAAATTCTAGACTGCTCTAGAATATTTACGGGAATTTGTGCATTTTAGGAGTCACCACTACTAGCACAATCATTTAATTAGTAAATTTCAAATTCACTAAAAAAATGATTCCGAACTCATTATGACCCCGATCAACGATCCGAGAGCGCCGATGTACCAAGGATACAAATCGTGTTCATATAATGAAAATTGAAAATTTCGAATATCAAAATTTTAACTTACCAAATTTAGAACTTACCATAAATGACAGTTACTATATTTGGCAGCTGCCAGTTTTAGTGAACTCTTTCACAAAACAAGCAGTTCCACTCTCCTTCTTTATATAGCAATCATGTCAACTTCCATTTATTCCATCCAATGGAATCAGCTCATAAACTCCTTTATAAGCTTCTTGTTTGATCTCCATCAAATAATAGTCGTCAAATTCCAACTCCTTGAAATTTGACTATCTCAACGGGAACATAGAATCCGATACTTGTGTGACCCTCAATGTTTCAGGGATACAGAATAACATTTATTCTTATTCGGGTTTACCCTAGTTAACCCCATTCTTTTCATCAACTCCTTGATCAAGAAAGTCAGAACTCATTTCTGATTGAACCCATCGAATCATGGTAAGAGCGTCTAGTAGCATCACCCCATGATCCCCTAGGTATCACTGATAGTGTCTGAAAGAACCTTTAGTCATGGTTAGCGTACAGTACGGTCCCTTCAACACATATATCCTGATCGAATCTGCAATTATTGGTATATCGAGAGTTACATATGAATTCGATAATGATGTGATTTATCTTTGAGAATTAATAGTTGCATGGCATGTGCAACTAGGAAAACACCTTTCCCTAAAGCACATTTCTTGCTCTGGCCAGAGACTCCTTGCACTGTTAACTCATCAGATCACATAGGATATCTTCACCCGTAGGCGAACGATGGATCCCCGACTACAATGCATTTGCTCCTACGTATTTCGAAACTACACCCAACCTCGCCACTTGATGACTCACGATGGAGTCGGTAAATGGATCAAAGTTCATGCTAGTACGTATATCCCCTACATTGTCCCGGGTCAAAGGACTAATGGTGTATGTCACGCCCCGTGTCCGAAGCGTCGGTGAAATCTGGCATTGTTTAACAATTACTTAAAAACAATTAAGCCTCGTATCTAAATGCCAAAAACCAGTCTTTTCATATAAAATATTGTCTTTACAATGACAATCGAATGAAAATTACATCAGAGTTTTTCTGGAAACGAAACAGAAGAAAGGATTAAAATCTCGATTCTTGAACTTGTCTTTCGATCACCATCCCCAGAACGCTTCATTTTCCTCCTCGTTCAGTTGCTCTTCATTCTTATCTGAAATTTTTAAGGGGTGAGTGTTTTGGGAAACACTCAGCAAGTGGGGGGTCGATCGATTTTCAATTATACATATAGAACTTAATCTTTAAAGCATTTCTTTAACAAACTTTCAAAATGTATTATTGTTAACTCATCATAAAATAAATGAATCGAATATGAAACAGAAGTTATCAGATGATTCGGAGCAGTTCGGAAGCAAATCAGATCATTCAGAACAATTCACAAACAGACAAAACACTGTTACTGAAAATCTAAGTTCATATTTGGTTTTATAGTTAGAATGAAAGTTGTCGAGCATAGTTTAAGCTAAATTTCAAGTTTGTATTTCTTACGTGATTCGCTTCAGATCGAAAAATCCGGGTTCTCACATCCCTCCCTCCTTATTGAAAGTTTCGTCCTCGAAACTTGGATCAGCTCGATCTTTTAAATAGATGAGGGTATTGCGTGTGTATCTTCTCTTCTAATTCCAAAGTGGCCTCTCTTTCAGTATGATTTGACCAGTATTCCTTGACATAAGGTATTGTCCGGTGTCTCAACACTTGATCTTTTGTGTCCACTATTCGAATAGGGACCTCTTCATATTTTAGTTCTTCATTCAGATGTCCTTCAATTACCAGCGGTGCCACTTTGAGTACATGACTCGGGTCTAGGACATATTTCCTTAGTTGTGAGATGTGGAAAACGTTATGTATTCTGGACATATCAGGCGGTAAAGCCAGTCGATAGGCTAAGGTTCCCACTTTTTCCAATATCTCGAACGATCCCACATATCTTGGGTTTAACTTTCCAGATTTACTGAACCGAACCACTCCCTTCATAGGAGAGACCTTGACATAAGCCTTTTCACCGATCTCCAATTCCAACGGTCTCCTCTTCAAATCTGCCCAGCTCTTTTGTCTATCTTGGGCTGTCTTGAGTCTTTCCTTGATTATGGCTACTTTGTCAACTGTTATTTGAACAAGCTCTGGTCTAGTAACAGCCTTTTCTCCGACTTCATCCCAGTATAAAAGGCGATCTACATTTTCGGCCATACAATGCCTCATACGGAGCCATTTCAATGCTAAAGTGATAGTTGTTGTTATAGGCGAATTCTATCAGGGGTAAATGTTCACTCCAATTTCTAGGAAAATCAAGATCCCATGCCCTCAACATGTCCTCGAGGGTTTGAATTGTTCTCTCGGTTTGGCCATCAGTCTGAGGATGATAGGCCGTGCTGAGAGTGACCTTGGTTCCCATAGCCTTTTGAAAACTTTTCCAAAATTTTGATACAAATCTTGGATCTCTGTCAGACAGTATACTTACTGGGACTCCGTGTAGTCTCACTATGTTGTCTATATACAAGGTAGCTAGTTTATCCAGGTTATAATTCATCCGCACCGGCAGGAAATGTGCAGACTTGGTCAATCTATCAATGATTACCCATATCTCATCATGCCCTTGCCTTGATTTTGGTAGCCCTACTACGAAATCCATGGAGATGTTATCCCACTTCCACTCCGGTATTTTCAATGGTTGTAGAAGTCCTCCAGGCCGTTGATGTTCTGCCTTGACTTATTGACAGGTTAGGCACTTAGAAACAAAGACAGCCACGTCTTTCTTCATTCCATTCCACCAGTAATTATTTTTTCAGATCCTGGTAACATTTTGGTGCTTCCCGGATGTACTGAAAATCTTGATTTATGTGCCTCTGCCATTACTTCTTCTCGAATCCCATCGATGTCTGACACATACAACCGTCTTTTCATCAAAGTACACTATTTTCATCAACCTGAAATTCTGGAATCTTTCCTTCCTGAATTTGCTCTTTAATTTTTAGGATAGAGGAATCTTGACTTTGCTTCAATTTGATGGTCTCTCGAAGACCTGGTTGCACTGATAGTGAAGATAAGCTCACTTTCCCAACGTTTCTTTGGCTCAACGCATCTGCCACCTTATTTGCCTTACCTGGATGGTAATTGATTGACAAATCATAGTCCTTGAGAAGTTCCATCCACCCTCTTTGCCTCATGTTTAATTCCTTTTGGGTGAAAATGTACTTGAGGCTTTGGTGATCAGTAAACACTTCACATTTCACTCCATAAAGGTAGTGCCTCCAGATTTTTAGAGCAAATACTACTGCAGCTAACTCAAGGTCATGAGTGGGGTAATTCTACTCATACGGTTTTAATTGTCGTGAGGCATAAGCAATTACTTGACCTTCTTGCATAAGCACACATCCTAATCCTCCCTTTGAAGCATCACGGTATATAGTGAAATTCTTACCATCTTCGGGAAGAATTAGTACTGGTGTAGATGCGAGCTTGGTTTTAAGGGTTTCAAAACTCTTCTCACATGCTTCATTCCAAATGAACTTTGAGTTCTTTTGAGTAAGTTTGGTAAGAGGAATGGCGATCGAAGAAAATCCTTCCACAAATTTTCTATAGTAGCCAGCTAAACCCAGAAAACTTCTTACCTCGGTTACTGTTTTCGGTTGAGGCCAGTCCTTGATTGCTTCCACTTTCTTAGAGTCCACTGATACCCCTAATTCTGAGATTATATGGCCTAAGAATGGCACACTTTTTAGCCAAAATTCACACTTCTTGAATTTGGCATAGAGCTCCTTTTCCCGCAGTGTCTGCAAAGTGAGACGCAAGTGTTCTTTATGTTCTTCTTCACTTGGTGAGCACACGAGGATATCATCTATGAAAACGACCACAAATTTATCAAGGTATGGCTTGAATACCCGGTTCATAAGTCCATAAATGTTGCAGGAGCATTTGTTAGACCAAAAGGCATTACTGTGAATTCGTAATGTCCATATCTTGTTTTGAACGCGGTTTTAGGTATGTCCTCTGCTTTGACCTTCAACTGATGATAATGAGATATCAGATCGAGTTTTGTGAAAACCTTGGCTCCTTTTAGTTGATCAAAAAGATCATCTATTCTCGGGAGTGGGTACTTATTCTTTATGGTGATCTTGTTTAACTCCCGGTAATCAATACAGAGATTCATGCTCCCGTCTTTTTTCTTTACGAATAGCACTGGGGCTCCCAACGAGGATACACTGGGGCGGACCTGTTTCTTGTCCAGTAATTCCTAAAGTTGTTCCTTTAACTCCTTTAATTCTGCTGGAGCCATTCGGTATGGTGCTTTGAAATTGGTGCAGCACCAGGGACCAAATTGATTTCAAATTCCTCGGGGAAAATATCTGGAAATTTTTGAACAATTGGAATATCTTCCAACTTTGGGACTTCTTCTTCTTCAATGATTACTGCCAGACAAATTTCTTCTCCTCCTTTTATGGCATTCCAGGCTTGTGAGGCAGATAATAGAGATTTTCGTTCCTTGGATTTTCCGTGATAAATGACTTCCTCTTTAGTCGGAGTCTGAAGTCTAATATCCTTCTTTTGACAGTCTACTATGGCATGGTTTTTAGCTAACCAGTCCATTCCAAGAATGATGCCAAACTCAATCATATTGTGTTGAATCAATTTTGCCTCAAAATTTGTTTGTTGATACAAATTTTACAATTTCGATACACTTTGTGGGTCTCAATTATTTTGCTCGCCGGTGTTGCCACTCTTTAAGGTTCACTAAGAATATCATGCTCAAGTTTAAGCTTCTTAGAAAATCTTCTAGACACAAATGAGTGCATAGCACCACAATCAAACAAGGTATATGCAGGCATTTCATTGAGTAAAATAGTACCTGCCACCACCTCATTGGTGTTATCAGCTTCTTCCTGGGTTATTGCATACACCCGGGCATTAATCTTGTTTTCATTTAGTTTGTTGGGTCCTTTGTCTTTGTTTTCTGGACAGTCCTTTATCTGGTGACCCACCTTTCCGCATTTGAAACAAGCGCCTGTTTTCCGATAAAATTCTCCCACGTGCTTCTGTCGACACGTATCGCACCACTTTCCTTCTGTACTGCCAGCACTGTTAAAGTTTCCTCTTGAAGGGCCACTTGAATAATTTGGCTTCTTGAATTTGGGACCATTTTGAGCAGATTGGCCGACCAATGGTCTCTTGTCCCTGTTTTCTTCTTCACAGTGCTTTATATCCGTTTCCGCGCTCATTGCAGCGCCCATCAAATCTGCAAAGTTGTTTGGTTTGAATACTGCCAAAGCCGATTGAATACGGCTGTTCAGTCCTTTTTTAAAACGATGAATCTTCAACGTTTCATCAGACATGATCGTTGGGACATAGGTTCCCGGATCGTTGAACCTTGAAGTATATTCCGTCACTGTCATGTCTGGTGTCTGTCTGAAGTTTTCAAATTCACTCAACTTCTGTAGACAAAATTCGGCTGGGTAGTATTGTTTCAAAAATTCTCGCCTGAATGATTGCCATGTGACTTATTCTTCTTCGGCCAAAGATGGTGACACGGTTTCCCACCATTTTCTTGCTCAGTCTTCCAAAAACGGTGTTACAACCTCCACTCTCAGTTCTTCGGGTACTTCCAGTAGGTGTAGTTGTGTTTCGACATTCTTGAGCCAGTTATGGCTGACTTTTGGATCGGGGTTTCCATCAAAAGTTGGGACTCGATTTCTTCTCAGAGATTCGTAATGATATTTGATCCCACGCGGTTATGGTTTCGGTGGCGGTTGAATGCCGTTGGCGAGAGGGTTCACAATTCCTTGCAACGTTGCGGCTACTATGGTAGCTATAGCTGTCATATCTTCCCGGCTGAGATTTACCCTTGGGGGATTCTCATCCTCGTTTTGATTAACTCTTCTGTAGTTTCGATTGTGTCTGGGTGGTCTGCCTACCATTTCCTATAGACATATATTTTATTAATTTAATTATTTCGAAACAATGCGTAATCAAAGGAATATTTCATAAATAGTTGAAATTCTTACAATTAGTCTTTTTAAAGAAAACAATTAATCCTAAGGGTTCTAAATACAATCGATGCCTATACTAGGAATCATCTCCCTACTCATCTATAACTTCACCGTCTCCTACTGCCTCATTAATTTCTTCTTCGTCAATAGGTTCTTCTTCTTGGTTAGCTTCGAGTTCTTCTAAGAGTTCCTCAATATTGATCATGTTATTCTGTAGCTGATCAATATGTTTTTGCAACTGTGTGTTGTGATGATCAAGGTTTTTTACTTGAGTCTGAAGCTCTTGTATCGTTGATTGGCTTACTTTCTCATCGATTTCTTGTTCCTCGATCCGATCCTGAAGACGACGCTGTGTTTTGAGAAGACTCTCATCCCGGATTTGGAGTGTCAAAATCCTATCCTGAGCTTTGCTCAACTATTTCTTGGTGATTTCGTGCTGTCGTTCAGACTCTAGGTGGTAGGCAGCATAGCGCCTAACGTCGTCGCGCAGTCTTTTCTCTTTCACTCTTGCCTAACGAAGATCCTCCATCATGCATATGTTATTCCCATCCAACTGGTAGTTATCCCTCTCGAGTTTTTCATTTTTTTCTTTCAATGTTTTAATCTCTGTCTCCAGTATGTGTCTAATCTCGTTAAGCTCCTGCTTTTCCAGTTTCTCCCTAGCAAGTTGCGCTTTCAGAGTCGCAATCTCCCTAGCCTGATTATCTATCGTGAGCTGGCGCATACGAAGGGCAGCCTGAGCACGAGTACGTGGAGGAGCCATTTCCTAAAAGTTTTGCGGTAAAACATCAGAATCGTATAAAGGATAGAAAGGCACAAAAATAGAAACAAAGTTCTCGTGGAAAATTTTCGATTCTAAGAGTTTTCAGAATGATTGAAGGAGATGGAATTCGAATATCTCGAAAAATTTTAGATAGGATGGAAGTTTGATCCAGAATGCACTAGGCTTTTGTCAAAATTTGACTTCGCCAAATTTTGTATATCAAAATCCCAGCGGGATTATGAACCTGGCGGCCTGATACCACTTAAATGTCATGCCCCGTGTCCGAAGCGTCGGTGACATCTGGCATTATTTAACAATTACTTGAAAACAATTAAGACTCGTATCTAAATGCCAAAAACCAGTCTTTTCATATAAAATATTGTCTTTATAATGACAATCGAATGAAAATTACATCAACAGAAGAAAGGAATAAAATCTCGATTCTTGAACTTGTCTTTCGATCACCATCCCCAGAACGCTTCATTTTCCCCCTCGTTCAGTTGTTCTTCATTCTTAACTGAAATTTGTAAGGGGTGAGTGTTTTGGGAAACACTCAGCAAGTGGGGGGTCGATCGATTTTCAATTATACATATAGAACTTAATCTTTAAAGAATTTCTTTAACAAACTTTCAAAATGTATTATTCTTAACTCATCATAACATAAACGAATCGAATATGAAACAGAAGTTATCAGATGATTCAGAACAGTTCGGAAGCAAATCAGATCATTCAGAACAATTCACAAACAGACAAAACACTGTTACGCATCTCATTTACATGGTCAAATTGTCCCCAATATGTTAGTTCTCTAAGAGGTGAAGCCAGAACACATTTTTATACCCACCAATGGGGGCCAGACAGAACATGGTTATATACCCACCAATGAAGGCCAGACAGAACATGGTTTTATACCCACCAATGGGGGCCAGAACAGAATCACAATTCTCGTCCCATTTCAAATCAATTTGTAACAGTGCAACACAGAATTCAGACTTTTATCAGACAGAACTTATCAAAATTTCAGACGGATGCAGCGGAATCTAAGCATTTCGAATAACAGAAGAAACATAAATCGATCGAAATTTTAAACAGAGCAGACTGACTTTTTCGAAAAACAGGACACACATACAAGCATGTCATTTTATTTATATGCAAGGTTTAAAAATACAAACAAACATACATAACAAAAACCCACTTACAGTATTTTGAAGGTAAACTTGAATTTTGTAGACTTTGGCACGAAACTTCCTCTCGGAATTTGGGCAGCACTTTGACGTAACTTTGACAAATGAGTTCTTCGATCCAGCAGCAATTTGTTTTATTTTCTGAGCACTCGAACTATACGAACTCCTTCTTGCCTTGGACAAAATTTTTTGGGACGATTTTGAGGAGGGTGAGGGCCGAATTCTTCAAGGCTTTTTGGTGCCCATTTCATTCAACCTTGAGGTGGTATTTATAGGTGAAGGAAGGCTTTTCATCTTGCCATGGCCAAAATCTTGGGCTCCAAGGTTGCCATCAATGTGGTCAAAGCTATACCAAGCACCAAGAGTCATTTTCTGCACCATAAATGTGTCCTAGTCTCTTAGCTCTTCCCTTAGCTTCTTCATGGTTTAACTCAAAGGTCATTTCTTGCATACTAAGTGTGTCCAAACTCTTAGCTCCTCCCTTAGCTCCTTCATTGGTTATCTCAATAGTCACTTCCTGCATAATAAGTTTGTCCAATTCATTGGCTCATCTTTTAGCTCCCTTTTTGTTCTTGTTAGGATAAGCTTGGTTGAGCTTCTTTGAGCTGAAAATCGAGTCTTTGAGATGGGGTTTTACTCCTCTAGTGACAACTCTTCGATGGATGCGGTTAATTGCAGCTTGTCCTCCTGTTGAGCTAATCTCCGAGCTTGGAAGCTACTTCTTCGAGTTAAGTTTACTGAAAATCTAAGTTCATATTTGGTTTTATAGTTAGAATAAAATTTTTCGAGCTTATTTTAAGCTAAATTTCAAGTTTGTATTTCTTACATGATTCGTTTCAGATCGAAAAATCCGGGTTCTCACAGTATACAACAATAACTGCGGACTATTCCACTCGATAAGTGAGAACCACTTGAACAGTTCGAGGGAGGGTTGTTCAGTGCATCATCATATGATCACCCATCTGTGTGAATGGACATCTACATGCCCTTGCCAATGAAACATGGCGTTTACACCACAGATGCTAGTATCAAGCTCGAACGACCTTTATCCTTGTTTTAGGCGGCTGATTCGACTAGAAATCTGTTTAGAATATACGGTACGCTTCCTAATGAGTTTCATGATCTTACGTTGAGACGCAGACCTCATGGTACCTATTGTGACACGTCTGCTTAATTGTTTTCTTAAAAAGTACTAGAATATTTTTTTTTTTTTTGCAAACCTCATATAGCATTCGGCCGAATCATAAAATATTTTGGAACCATTTTAAAAGTAAAACAATCAACTATTTTATCAACCCAAAAAATTATTTGAAAAGTATAGCTCATATTATAACCTCTCAAAAACCATTCATAAATAAATCGTCGTAAAAATATCTTTAACATAACTAAAAATCATAAATCATAACTAGTGCAGAAAACTAGCGTCGGTCCTCGGGTTATGTGCACCTCCAGTCCAGTCAAATCAACCATCAAGACCTCCATTAACATATTATCATAATCAACAGCATCAATCATACCTATTGAGTCTAAAGATGAGCAACACATCATATTCTTGATACCAAATAATGCGCATAAAAATCACATACAACAGTGAAAAATACTTGTACTTAAAATATCGTTTTTCATGAAGATGCATAAACTTCAAATATAACCATTTTCGTAAACATTTTCATGATGCATAAACTTTAAAAACATTTTCGTGATCCTTTTTCATAAACATTTTCATAAACATATTCATATTCATATTCATATTCATATTCGTATTCATATTCATATTCGTATCAACATATTCATATTCATGTTCGTGTTTGTTGAATTCAGATCGTGATTGTGACTCGTATTCTTGATCGTATTGGGGATGGATCCATCTAGAGAAAACCAAAGTACTGGGCAGCGGGGGACACCAGCGACACTCTCACCGGTCAACTGGGCCCAGGCCAACGTATTAACATATTCGTATTCTTATTCGTATCTGTATCCAAGGAAACACGATCGTCGGGCTCCCACATGGATCATAACCCTCACGATATCTCAAACATGTAGTAGTCACAATCCCTTCACATCCTTCAACATATCGTATTTTCATCACTTAATAAAAACATCCATATAATATCATTTTATTTTGAAACCAAGCATGCAACATATCTTTTAAATGTCTAATTTAAAACTTAATAATTTATGAACATTTAAAAATCATGATTTAACATATAAAATCCATAAACATCAAAAATCATTGAACATAATCATATTAGCATATAAAATAGCATTTAGGACACTGCCATGACATTTACTAATTTTTAGGTGTAAAATGACTGTTTTACCCCTGGACGTAAAATTTCTCGTTTTTGACTTTTTCTTAATTTCATTGACTCTAACATGTCCCAAATAATTATTTAAGTTTACATAAATTTTCTCATATTTTTATTTATCATAAATCGAGGACTTTTAAATTAATATTTAAATAAGACGTATTACTGCGTTTTAATCCCGAATTAAACCAAACCTTAATATAAAATTCCCAAATTAAAAACTTAGACTTATAATAATTATTTAAGCTTAAACCTAATTTTTCATAATTTTATAAAGCTTACAACTAGGTGTTTCAATTAATTCGTCAATTAGCGTTTCGTGAGGCGATAAAATCCCAAATAAATCTAAAACTCGTTATTTTGATCCAAAACTTTAAACATAACATTTTTAAGATTTATTCTACCCTTCCAAGACATGAGCCACCCCCGTGGACCCATGGATTCATTTTTAGTCTAATTAAATTTGAAATTGACACCTTCTCGAACACACCGAGCCATCTCCTAATTTACACGAGCCACGCCCGAGCCACCTTGAGACAAAAACTATCCAACCCACCTAGGGACCCTAATGACTGAGCCCAGCTAGAAACACCAGCCTTGGCCCGTTCAAAACCCTCCTGGAACTTGACCCAAAATATGCACATGTGTGTGTGAGGTGTTCTAGTTGCACTAGGACTCCTAGCTAGTCTAGGACCCTTCAAGCCCTTAACCACTTGACCCCTCATTACCCTAACCTTCCCTGGACCACTCCCAAACCATGCCCAGACCGACCCAAACCCCTGGACGCGAGCAGCCACCTATTAAACAACACAGCAGC